>NC_041380.1:82630828-82659948 GCF_002162155.2 Triticum dicoccoides
ATGCCGACACGAGGGAGGGGGGCTGCTAGCTCTACTTCACAATTTGCTAGGTGAACCTCGGTTGAGGGGAAGGGGCATGCATTCATATATAGCTTAGGATTCCCTTCGTGCCGACACAAGGGAGGAGGGGGGCTGCTAGCTACTTCGCACTTTGCTAGGTGAACCTCGGTTGTGGGGGAGGGGGCATGCATTCATAGATTAGGATTCCCTTCGTGCCAACACGAGAAGGTGGGAGCAATCAATACCGTGCGCTTTGCGAGACAGCTGCCACATCGAAGTTACATTTGGTATTTGAAAATCAAACCACCCTTTTGATACATAAATTTGGTCCACATGCAAGTGTGTTCATGTTCTAACCCTCTCCCGCGTCATTTTTCGCCAAATTTATGAACATTAGACAAGTCGGATGATGCAACAGACACGGTTCACTCAAACTAATCGTGTGCCACGCTGGTGCACCTGTCACGCGCACATCCGCACCGTACATTGAGCTCCATGAGGCTCCCCCTCTCAAAAATATCTGCCCGCTTCGAGGGTTTTTCTGTTTCATAAGACACGGTTGTTATCTCCGGACCGTGTGTGATGTTTCTTGTTCCCAATCCTGCCTACATCAAAAATAGCTGCCCGCCTCGAGGTTTTTCTTTTTCATAACACACGGTTGTTATCTCCGGACCGTGTGTGATGTACTATCATCAAAATTTTCAATAGCCCGGCATTTCACTCCCCGCATTTGACTCCCACGTAGTAAAATTTTCAGTACCCACGTCATTTCCTCAAACACCTCCCCCCCTCCACACACACACACACACACACACACCAAAACCTCCTCGAGCGTGCGCGCACACACACACACACACCCTCCCTCGCTCGAAACCCTAGCAAAGTCCCCACCGCCGCCGCTGCAAGGCCTCTGAGGGAGTCCTGGATTAGGGGGTCTCCGGATAGCCGGACTATATCCTTTGGCCGGACTGTTGGACTATGAAGATACAAGATTGAAGACTTCGTCCCGTGTCCGGATGGGACTCTACTTGGCGTGGAAGGCAAGCTAGGCAATACGGATATGGATACCTCCTCCTTGGTAACTGACCTTGTGTAACCCTAGCCCCCTCCCGTGTCTATATAAACCGGAGGGTTTTAGTCCGTAGGACAACATACAATCATACCATAGGCTAGCTTCTAGGTCGATCTCGTGGTAGATCAACTCTTGTAATACTCATATTGTCAAGAATAAATCAAGCAGGACGTAGGGTTTTACCTCCATCAAGAGGGCCCGAACCTGGGTAAAACATCGTGTCCCCTGCCTCATGTTACCATCCGCCTTAGACGCACAGTTCGGGACCCCTTACCCGAGATCCGCCGGTTTTGACACCGACATTGGTGCTTTCATTGAGAGTTCCTCTATGTCATCGTCGTTAGGCTTGATGGCTCCTACGATCATCGATAGCAATGTAGTCCAGGGTGAGACTTTTCTCCACGGACAGATCTTTGTGTTCGGCGGCTTCGCACTATGGGCCAACTCGCTTGGCCATCTGGAGCAGACGAAAGTTACGCCCCTGGCCACCAGGTCAGGTTTGGAAGCTTAAACTACACGGCCGATACACGCGGAGACTTGATCTTCGACGGATTCGAGCCCCTGCCTTGTGCGCCATGCGGTCACGATGAGTATGATTTAGCTCTACCATCGGACAGTGTTCAAGAAATCGCACCGGCAGCCACTCCGACCCTCAATTCGGAGCCAGTTGTGCCATCCATGGACGGGTGGATAGACCCCGCCACGGAGGTCGTATCCTCAGCGGCTATCGAGCCGAATATTAACCTTACCCTTCATGGGAGCCGTGTTGCCAAACTGCCGGATCCTTCTCCGGCCACGGACTCCGAACCACCTGTGCCCGTTCCTGTCGAATCCGATTGGGCGCTGATCATGGTGTTTACCTCTGCGGATATTTTTCAGCACTCGCCCTTCGGCGACATACTGAACTCACTAAGGTCTCTCTCCTTGTTAGGAGGATCCTGGCCAAACAATGTCCGGCAGGATTGGGATGTGGATGACGAAGAAATTCGCCGCCCACCCACCACCCACTTAGTATCCACTGTCGATGACTTAATGGACATGCTCGACTTCGACTCCGAAGACATCGACGGTATGGACGATGATACGGGAGGCGAAGAGGAACCACTGCCCACAGGGCACTGGACAGCCACCTCATCATATGACATATACATGGTGGACACACCCAAAGAAGGCAATGCCGACGGGACAGCAGAGGATGACCCCTCCAAGAAGCAACCCAAGCGCCGGCGCCAGCGGCGCCGCTCTAAGTCCCGCCAAGGCAAAAGCGGTGATACCGGCATCGGATATAATAGCACTCCGGACAGTGCCGAAGACAACAATAATCCTCTCCAGCAAGATTTGGAGCAGGAGGATGGAGAAGCCAGCCCTCCGGAGAGAGCGGAAGATGGAGAAGCAGAGGATGATAATTAAATGCCTCCCTCCGAAGACGAGGCAAGCCTCGACGATGACGAATTCGTCATTGATAACCCACAAGTATAGGGGATCGCAACAGCTTTCGAGGGTAGAGTATTCAACCCAAATTTACTGATTCGACACAAGGGGAGCCAAAGAATATTATCAAGTATTAGCAGCTGAGTTGTCAATTCAACCACACCTGGAAACTTAGTATCTGCAGCAAAGTGTTTAGTAGCAAAGTAATATGATAGTGGTGGTAGCGGCAACAAAAGTAAAGACAGCAAAAGTAATATTTTTGGTATTTTGTAGTGATTGTAACAGTAGCAGCGGGAAAGTAAATAAGCGTAAACCAGTATATGGAAAACTCGTAGGGACCGGATCAGTGATGGATAATTATGCGGGATGTGGTTCATCATGTAACAGTCATAACATAGGGTGACACAGAACTAGATCCAATTCATCAATGTAATGTAGGCATGTATTCCGTATATAGTCATACGTGCTTATGGAAAAGAACTTGCATGACATCTTTTGTCCTACCCTCCCATGGCAGCGGGGTCCTATTGGAAACTAAGGGATATTAAGGCCTCCTTTTAATAGAGAACCGGAACAAAGCATTAGCACATCGTGAATACATGAACTCCTCAAACTATTGTCATCACCGGGAGTGGTCCCGATTATTGTCACTTCGGGGTTGCCGGATCATAACACATAGTAGGTGACTATAGACTTGCAAGATAGGATCAAGAACTCACATATATTCATGAAAACATAATAGGTTCAGATCTGAAATCATGGCACTCGGGCCCTAGTGACAAGCATTAAGCATAGCAAAGTCATAGCAACATCAATCTCAGAACATAGTGGATACTAGGGATCAAACCCTAACAAAACTAACTCGATTACATCATAAATCTCATCCAACCCATCACCGTCCAGCAAGCCTACGATGAAATTACTCACGCATGGCGGTGAGCATCATGGAATTGGTGATGGAGGATGGTTGATGATGACGACGGCGATGAATCCCCCTCTCCGGAGCCCCGAACGGACTATAGATCAGCCGTCCCGAGAGGTTTTAGGGCTTGGCGGCGGCTCCATATCATAAAACGCGATGATTTCTTCTCTCTGATTTTTTTCTCTCCGAAAGCAAATATATAGAGTTGGAGTTGGTGTTGGAGGGCATCCAGGGGGCCCACGAGGTAGGGGGAACGCCCTAGGGGGGCGCCCCCCACCCTCGTGAGAAGGGTGTGGGCCCCCTGGTCTTCATCTTTCCGAGGATTTTTTATTATTTTTTCTAAGATGTTCCATGGAGTTTCAGGTCATTCCGAGATTATTTGTTTTCTGCACATAAAACAACACAATGGCAATTCTGCTGAAAACAGCGTCAGTTCGGGTTAGTTCCATTCAAATCATACAAGTTAGAGTCCAAAACAAGGCCAAAAGTGTTTGGAAAAGTAGATACGACGGAGACGTATCAACTCCCCCAAGCTTAAACCCTTGCTTGTCCTCAAGCAGTTCAATTGACAAACTGAAAGAAAGAAAGAAAAACTTTTACAAACTCTGTTTGCTCTTGTTGTTGTAACTATGTCAAGCCAGCATTCAAGTTTTCCGCATAGATCATAACTAACCACATTTCCAATAATTCTCAGGTCTCATAATTACTCATATCAATAACATAATCAACTAGCAAGTCATAATAATAAATCTTGGATGACAACACTTTCTCAAAACAATCATAATATGGTATAACAAGATGGTATCTCGCTAGCCCTTTCTGGGACCGCAAAACATAAATGCAGAGCACCTTTAAAGATCAAGGACTGACTAGACATTGTAATTCATGGTAAAAGAGATCCAATCATAGTCACACCCAACATAGATTAATAGTGACAAATGCAAATGACGGTTGTGCTCTCCAGCTAGTGCTTTTTAATAAGAGGGTGATGACTCAACATAAAAGTAAGTGGATAGGCCCTTCGCAGAGGGGAGCAGGGATTTGTAGAGGTGCCAGAGCTCGGTTTTGAAATAGAGATAAATTGTATTTTGAGTGGTATACTTTCATTGTCAACGTAACAACTAAGAGATGGCGATATCTTCCATGCTTGCTCGAAACAATGTAACAACAAGCATCAATCCATGGCTTGCTCAAAACAACGAGTGCCTCCAACATACATCAGGTCCCAGGGGGAGTTTTGTTTGCAATTAATTTTGATTTGGTTTGCATAAAGCATGGGACTGGGCATCTCGGTGACCAGCCATTTTCTCGTGAGTGAGGAGCGGAGTCCACTCCTCTTGAGAATAACCCGCCTAACACAGAAGATAAGGACAACCTTGGTTTATACATGAGCTATTCAAGCATACAAAACAGAATGTTTATTTGAGGGTTTAGAGTTTGGCACATACAAATTTACTTGGAACGACAGGTAGATACCGCATATAGTAAGGTATAGTGGACTCATCTGGAATAACTTTGGGGTTGAAGGGATTGGATGCACAAGCAGTATTCCCGCTTAGTACAAGTGAAGGCTAGCAAAAGACTGGGAAGCGACTAACTAGAAAGCAACAACAGCCATGTACATGCATTAAAATTAATAAACATTGGATGCAAGCATGAGTAGGATATAATCCACCATGAACATAAATATCGTGAAGGCTATGTTGATTTTGTTTCAACTACATGCGTGAACATGTGCCAAGTCAAGTCACTTAAATCATTCAAAGGAGGATACCACCCCATCATATCACATCGTAATCATCTCAATAGCATGTTGGCACACAAGGTAAATCATTATAACTCATAGCTAATCAAGCATGGCACAATCAACTATGATATCTAATTGTCATTGCACACATGTTTATTCATAATAAGCTGAATCAAGAATGAGGGAATCATCATATTTACAAAAACAAAAGAGGTCGAGTTCATACCAGCTTCTCTCATCTCAGTCAGTCCATCATATATCATCATAATTGCCTTCCACTTGCATGACCGAACGGTGTGGATAATAGTAAGAGTGTACGTGCATTGGACTAAGCTGGAATCTGCGAGCATTCAATAAACAGGAGAAGACAAGGCAATATGGGCTCTTGGTTAAATCAACAATAATGCATATAAGAGCCACTTCAACAATTTAATTATGGTCTTCTCCTACTGACCCCCAAATAAAAGAAAAGAAATAAAACTATTTACACGGGAAAGCTCCCAACAAGCAAAAGAAGAACGGGAAAATTTTTTGGGTTTTCTTTTTAATTATTACTACTACAGCAGAAAAATAAACTACTACTAATTTTTTTTGGTTTTTCTTAAGGTTTAACAAACACACAAGAAGAAAGCAGGAAAAAGAAAATAAAGTAGCATAGATATTATAGTGAAAGAGTATGAGCACCGACATCTAGCAATGAGTGTGTGTGAACATAAATGTAATGTTGGTGAGAAACACGTACTCCCCCAAGCTTAGGCTTTTGGCCTAAGTTGGTCTATGGCCACGGCTGGCCTGGCGGATATCCATAATAATAGTTGTTGGGGTCGTACTATGATCAGGAAGAATAGTTGGGATCATACTGTGATGAAGAAGAAGACTCTGACTGCCACTGGCTGACAGTCATCTCTGGATCCCAAGAATAAACAGATTGTCGTGGAGGCTCATCTTGTGGTTCCTGTTCCGGGGCTATTGCAGGATTCTTTTAAGGTTGGACGGCAGCCCACGTAATGAGGCAGGGTCCTACAAAATTAAACAAAGAAGGAGCAGGCAGGATAATAGTCTCAGGATGATGTTTGTTAAAGAACAATTGATACTTAAGCTCTCCTGCCCTATTCTTAACAATAAAATCATGTGCCACCATACTTTTATGATCTAGATAAACACGGGGCAGCACCTTTTCTTCCTTCTTAGCATTCCTAATAGGTATGTTAAAATATGCAGCTAGGCGTGTGGCATAGACGCCTCCAAAGATGGGACCCTTAGTACGGTTCATACTTAACCGTCTAGCAATAATACCGCCCATACTAAAAGTATTATCACTGTATAAACCATGGTGCAGAATAATTATATCAGGGATGCTAAGGTTTCCACAGTTTCCGCGTCCAATTAAACAACGACTAGCAAATAATGCAAAGTAACGTAAAACAGGAAAATGTATGCTAGTGATTCGTGCATCGGAAACCTTTCTAGTTTCTCCTACAGTGATAGTATCAATAAACCCAGCCACATCATCATGATGTGGTTCTTCTGTCTTGCCCTCAAAAGGGACTAAAAATCCGACAGAAATCATAAAGTGACATCTCCTTATGCTCATCATATAAATGAAACTCCACCGTAGGTGATGAGTTCCAAGAATGAAAATGAAAGTTTTGCACAAAAGTATTTATGAGTAAGAGATACTGATCGCATTGATCATGGAGGAAAGTGGTGAGGCCTGCATTGTGAGCCAATTCATGAAAATCTTCATAGATACCGGCTGCTCTCAAGAAATCTTCATAAGGCCATTCACACGCCCGAATCTCCGTGGTGCGCGGTAAATTATACTTAGGCATTGGTGCCTTTTCCTTCAAACTTTGGCTCGATGAGCCCCTCAAAAATCTCCTCATTATTTTTCTGAAATAATCTGAAATTTTTAGTAACTTCAAACAAAAGTGAACCAAACTCAATAATATTGATAGCAACTACTCCTACAAGTGCCTAGAGCCTATATCAAGCATTAGAACTACTTGGAACAATATAAATTTGACATGCAAGCTCAAGAACATGGTCACCTATGCAGCACAAATTTGCAATGAATAAAGCACTAGAAAAAAATGAATTGGACCAATGGAGGAGTCACATACCAAGGAACAATCTCCCCAAGCAGTTTTGCGAGAGGTGCTTTGAGCAAGGAGATCAAAAATCACAGCAAAAGTGGCTGGAACTCGTGCTTGAGATGGTTTTTCGGGTTTGTGTGAGACAGAGGAAGAAGATGGGTGCTGGGATAAGTGGAGGAGGGCCACCGTGGGCCCACGAGGCAGGGGGCGCGCCCACCACCCTCGTGGCCAGGTGGCACTCCTCCCGCGGTAATTTTTGCACAGTAATTCCTCAAATATTCCCGAAAAAATCATATTAAATTGGCATGGCATTCTGAGGACTTTTATTTTCAGGATATTTTTATATTGCACGGATAAGTCAGGAAACAGACAGAAAAATACTATTTTTACTTTATTTAATATAAATAACAGAAAGTATAGAGAGGGTATAGAAGTTTGTGCTTCTAGTTTCATCCATCTCATGCTCATCAAAAAGAATCCACTAACAAGGTTGATCAAGTCTTGTTAACAAACTCATTCCGATAATCATGAAACCGGAGAAATTTCGAATAAGACTAAGTTACCTCAATGGGGATACGCACATCCCCTATAATAAGTATATCATATTTCTTCTTGACAGTAGGAAGAGGAAATTCAAAACCTCCAAATATAATCGATGGAATTTTTCCGATAGAGTTGATACTATGAACTTGAGGTTGTTTCCTCGGAAAGTGTATCGTATGCTCATTATCATTAACATCAAAAGTGACATTGCCTTTGTTGCAATCAATAACAGCACCTGCAGTATTAAGAAAAGGTCTTCCAAGAATAATAGACATACTATCATCCTCGGGAATATCAAGTATAACAAAGTCCGTTAAAATAGTAACGTTTGAAACCACAACAGGCACATCCTCACAAATACCGACAGGTATAGCAGTTGATTTATCAGCCATTTGCAAAGATATTTTAGTAGGTGTCAACTTATTCAAGTCAAGTCTACGATATAAGGAGAGAGGCATAACACTAACACCGGCTCCAAGTTCACATAAAGCAGTATTAATATAATTTATTTTAATGGAGCAAGGAATAGTAGGTATTCCGAGGTCTCCAAGTTTCTTTGGTATTCCACCCTTAAAAGTATAATTAGCAAGCATGGTGGAAATTTCAGCTTTCGGTATCTTTCTTTTATTAGTAATGATATCTTTCATATATTTAGCATAAGGATTTGTTTTGAGCACATCAGTTAATCTCATACGCAAAAAGATAGGCCTAATCATTTCAGCAAAGGGCTCAAAATCCTCATCATCCATTTTCTTGGATGGTTTTGCAGGAAAAGGCATGGGTTTTCGAACCCAAGGTTCCCTTTCTTTACCATATTTCCTAGCAACAAAGTCTCTTTTATCATAACGTCAATTCTTTGATTGTGGGTTATCAAGATCAACAGCAGGTTCAATTTCTACATCGTTGTCATTACTAGGTTGAGCATCAATATGAACATTATCATTAATATTTTCATTAGGTTCATGTTCATTACCAGATTGTGTTTCAGCATTAGACATAGAAATATCATTTGGATTATCAGGTGGTTCAGCAATAGGTTCACTAGAAGTTTGCACAGTTCTATCATTTTTCTTCTTCTTCTTTTTAGAAGAACTAGGAACATCAATATTATTTCTCTGAGAATCTTGCTCGATTCTCTTAGGGTGGCCTTCAGGATACAAAGGTTCCTGAGTCATTCTACCAGTTCTAGTAGCCACTCTAACAGCATAATCATTTTTCTTACTATTCATTTCATTAAGCACTTCTTTTTGAGCTTTAAGTACTTGTTCTACTTGAGTGGTAACCATAGAAGCATGTTTGCTAACAAGTTTAAGTTCACCTTTAATATCAACCATATAATCACCAAATCGTCTAATCATATAAGCATTTTCTTTTAATTGTCTACCAAAATAAGCATTGAAGTCGTCTTGCTTAAACATAAAGTTATCAAACTCATCCAAGCACTAACTAGCAATTTTAGTAGGAGGGACTTCAGCTTTATCATATCTATAGAGAGAATTTACCTTTACTACCTGTGTCGGGATATCGGGGTCAGGAGGTTCTTCAATAAATAAAGAATGGAGATCATATGTTTCTTCAATAGGCGGTATATTAAGACCATGTATTTCTTCAATAGGAGGTAAATTCTTAACACCTTCAGCTTTAATACCTTTTTCTTTCATAGATTTCTTTGCCTCTTGCATATCTTCGGGACTGAGAAATAGAACACCTCTCTTTTTCGGAGTTGGTTTAGGAATAGGCTCAGTAATTGGAGCAGGAGCTGGCTCAGGAGGTGCCCAATTATTTTCATTTGTCAACATATTATTCAATAGAATTTCATCTTCATCTGGTGTTCTTTCCCTAAAAAGAGAGCCAGCACAACTATCCAGGTAATCTCTGGAAGCATCGGTTAGTCCATTATAAAAGACATCAAGTATTTCATGTTTCTTAAGAGGATGATCAGGCAAAGCATTAAGTAACTTGAGAAGCCTCCCCCAAGCTTGTGGGAGACTCTTCTTTAATTTGCACAAAGTTGTATATTTCCCTCAAAGCAGCTTGTTTCTTATGAGCAGGGAAATATTTAGCAGAGAAGTAATAAATCATATCCTGGGGACTACGCACACAACCAGGATCAAGAGAATTAAACCATATATTAGCATCACTCTTTAATGAGAACGGAAATATTTTGAGTATATAGAGGTAACGCGATCTCTCAGCATTAGTGAAGAAGGCAGCTATATCATTTAACTTAGTAAGATGTGCCACAATAGTTTCAGATTCATAGCCATAAAACGGATCAAATTCAACCAAAGTAATTATATCAGGATCAACAGAGAATTCATAATCCTTATCAGGAACACATATAGGTGAAGTAGCAAAAGCAGGGTCGGGTTTCATTTTATCTCTAAGTGATTCTTTGTTCCATTTAATTAATAAGCTCTTAAGCTCATATCTATCTTTGCAAGCTAAAATAGCGGCAGAACATTCCATATCAAAAAGATAGCCCTCAAGAATAACAGGCATATTTTCATCATCACTATCATCATCGTATTCAGATTCAATAATTTCTTTTTCTCTAGCCCTAGCAATTTGTTCATCAAGAAATTCACCAATGGGCACAGTAGTATCAAGCATAGAAGCAGTTTCATCATAAGTATCATGCATAGCAGAAGTGGCATCATCAATAACATGCGACATATCAGAATTAATAGCAGAAGCAGGTTTAGGTGTCGCAAGCTTACTCAAAAAAGAAGGTGAATCAAGTGCGGAGCTAGATGGCAGTGTTGGGGATCGTAGCAGAAATTCAAAATTTTCTACGCATCACCAAGATCAATCTATGGAGTAATCTAGCAATGAGGGGAAGGAGAGTGCATCTACATACCCTTGTAGATCGCTAAGCAGAAGCGTTCAAGTGAACGGGGTTGATGGAGTCGTACTCGTCGTGATCCAAATCACCGATGATCCTAGTGCCGAACGGACGGCACCTCCGCGTTCAACACATGTACAGCCCGGTAACGTCTCCTACGCCTTGATCCAGCAAGGGGAGAAGGAGAGGATGGGGAAGACTCCATCCAGCAGCAGCACGATGGCGTGGTGGTGGTAGAGGAGCGCGGTACTCCAGCAGGGATTCGCCAAGCACCGCAAGAGACGAGGAGGGAGAGGGGTAGGGCTGCGCCAAGAAGGAGATGTTCTCGTGTGTATGGCAGCCCAAAACCCCACTACATATAGGGGAAAGGGAGGGGCTGTGCCCCCACCTAGGTTTCCATCCCTAGGGGTGGCGGCCAGCCCTAGATCCCATCTAGGGGGCGGCCAAGGGGTGAGAGGGGGGGCGCACCACTAGGTGGGCCTTAGGCCCATCTGAGCCTAGGGTTTCCCCCTTTTCCCTTCTCTCTTTGCCTTGATCCAGAAAGGGGAGAAGGAGAGGATGGGGAAGACTCCATCCAGCAGCAGCACGACGGCGTGGTTGTGGTAGAGTAGCGCGGTACTCCAGCAGGGCTTCGCCAAGCACCGCAAGAGACGAGGAGGGAGAGGGGTAGGGCTGTGCCAAGAAGGAGATGTTCTCGTGTGTATGGCAGCCCAAAACCCCACTATATATAGGGGAAAGGGAGGGGCTGTGCCCCCACCTAGGTTTCCATCCCTAGGGGTGGCGGCCAGCCCTAGATCCCATCTAGGGGGCGGCCAAGGGGAGAGAGGGGGGGCGCACCACTAGGTGGGCCTTAGGCCCATCTGAGCCTAGGGTTTCCCCCTTTTCCCTTCTCTCTTTGCCTTGGGCCCTGGTGGGGGGCGCACCAGCCCACCTGGGGCTGGTCCCCTCTCACACTTGGCTCACGCAGCCCTCTGGGGCATGTAGCCCCACCTGGTGGACCCCCGGGACCCTCCCAGTGGTCCCGGTACGTTACCGATAGCACCCGAAACTTTTCCGGTGACCAAAACAGGACTTCCCATATATAAATCTTTACCTCCGGACCATTCCGGAACTCCTCGTGATGTCCGGGATCTCATCCGGGACTCCGAACAACATTCAGTAACCACGTATATCTATTCCCTATAACCCTAGCATCATCAAACCTTAAGTGTGTAGACCCTACGGGTTCGGGAGTCATGCGGACATGGCCGAGACAACTCTCCGGTCAATAACCAACAGCAGGATCTGGATACCCATGTTGGCTCCCACATGTTCCACGATGATCTCATCAGATGAACCACGATGTCAAGGATTCAATCAATCCCGTATACAATTCCCTTTGTCCATCGCCATGATACTTGCCCGAGATTCGATCGTCGGTATCCCGATACCTTGTTTAATCTCGTTACCGGCAAGTCTCTTTACTCGTTCCGTAACACATCATCCCGTGATCAACTCCTTGGTCACATTGT
Source organism: Triticum dicoccoides (assembly GCF_002162155.2). NCBI lineage: Eukaryota > Viridiplantae > Streptophyta > Magnoliopsida > Poales > Poaceae > Triticum > Triticum dicoccoides. The sequence goes on from NC_041380.1 coordinate 82,642,996, forward strand.
GCACATTATGATGATGTCCTACCGAGTGGGCCCAGAGATACCTCTCCGTTTACACGGAGTGACAAATCCCAGTCTCGATTCGTGCCAACCCAACAGACACTTTTGGAGATACCTATAGTGTACCTTTATAGCCACCCAATTACGTTGTGACGTTTGGCACACCCAAAGCATTCCTACGGTATCCGGGAGTTGCACAATCTCATGGTCTAAGGAAATGATACTTGACATTAGAAAAGCTTTAGCATACGAACTACACGATCTTTGTGCTAGGCTTAGGATTGGGTCTTGTCCATCACATCATTCTCCTAATGATGTGATCCCGTTATGAACAACATCCAATGTCCATGGTCAGGAAACCGTAACCATCAATTGATCAACGAGCTAGTCAACTAGAGGCTTACTAGGGACATGTTGTTGTCTATGTATCCACACATGTATCTGAGTTTCCTATCAATACAACTCTAGCATGGATAATAAACGATTATCATGAACAATGAAATATAATATAATAATAACCAATTTATTATTGCCTCTAGGGCATAATTCCAACAGTCTCCCACTTGCACTAGAGTCAATAATCTAGCTCACATCGCCATGTGATTAACACTCACAGGTCACATCGCTATGTGACCAACATCCAAGAGTCTACTAGACTCAATGATCTAGTTCACATCACTATGTGATAAACACTCAAAGAGTTTTGGGTTTGATCATGTTATGCTTGTGAGAGAGGTTGTAGTCAATGGGTCTTTCCATATTCAGATCCCTATGTATTTCGCAAAACTTTATATTGTAGATGCTGCTACCACGCTCCACTTGGAGCTATTCCAAATTATTGCTCCATTATACGTATCTGGTATCTCTACTCAGAGCTATCCGGATAGGTGTTACGCTTGCATCGACGTAACTCTTTATGTCGAACTCTTTATCACCTCCATAACCGAGAAACATTTCCTTATTCCTCTAAGGATAATTTTGACTGCTATCTGGTGATCTACTCCTAGATCACCTTTGTACCCTCTTGCCAGACATGTGGCAAGGCACACATCAGGTGCGGTACTCAGCATGGCATACCGTATAGAGCCTATGACAAGAGCGTAGGGGACGACCTTCGTCCTTCCTCTTTCTTCTGCCATGGTCAAGCTTTGAGTCTTACTCAACTTCACACCTTACAACTCAGGTAAGAACCCCTTCTTTGACTGATCTATTTTGAACTCCTTCAAAATATGTCAAGGTGTGCTTTCTTTGAAAGTATCATCAGGCGTCTTGATCTATTTCTATAGATCCTGATGCCCAATATGTAAGCAGCTTTATCCAGGTCTTCCTTTGAAAATCACTATTCAAACAACCGTTTATGCTTTCCAGAAATTCTACATTATTTCGAATCAGCAATATGTCATCCACATATACTTATCAAAAATGTTGTAGTGCTCCCACTCACTTTCTTGTAAATACAAGTTTCTAGCAAACATTGTATAAACCTAAAAGCTTTGATCACTCCATCAAAACATATATTCTGATTCCGAGATGCCTGCTCTAGTCCATAGAAGGATTGCTGAAGCTAGCATACCTTTTAGCATCCTTAGGATCGTCAAAACCTTTTATTGTATCACATACAACTTTTCTTACAAAAACTGGTAAGAAAACTTGTTTTGACATCCATCTGTAAGATTTCATAATCGAAAAATACAGCTAATGCTAACATGATTCCGACGGACTTAAGCATCGCTATGAGTGAGAAATTCTCATCGTAGTCAACTCCTTGAACTTGCGAAAAGACTCTTTCCCACAAGTCAAGCTTCATAGACGGTAACATTACCGCCCACGTCCGTCTTCTTCTTAAATACCCATTTATCTCAATGGCTTGCCGATCATCGGGCAAGTCCACCAAAGTCCATACTTTGTTCTGATATATGGATCCTATCTCGGATTTCATGGCTTCTAACCATTTGTCGGAATACGGGCCCACCATCGCTTCTCCATAGCTCGTAGGTTCATCGTTGTCTAACAACATGATATCTAAGACAGGATTACCGTACCACTCAGGAGTAGTACATATCCTTGTCGACCTACGAGGTTCGATAGCAACTTGATCCGAAGCTTTATGATCACTATCATTAACTTCCTATTCAACAGATGTAGGCTCCACAGAAAACATCTTTCTGTGTTGCATCACTCTCTAGTTGAAATAAAGGTTTGACAACCTCATCAAGTTCTATCTTACTCCCACTCAATTCTTTCGAGAGAAACTCCTTCTCGAGAAAGGACCTGTTCTTAGCGACAAACAATTTGCCCTCGGATCTGAGATAGAAGGTATACCCAACTGTAACCCTTGGGTATCCAATGAAGATGTGTTTGTCCACTTTGGGTTCGAGCTTCTTCGGCTGAAGCCCCAAGCATCGCATCCCCAAACGTTAAGAAACAACAACTTTGGTTTCTTGCCAAACCAATGTTCTTATGACGTCATCTCAACGGACTTAGATGGTGTCCTATATAAAGTGAATGCAACTGTCTCTAACGCATAACCTCAAAATGAAAACGGTAGATTGATAAGAGACATCATAGATCAGACCATATCTCATAGTGTTCGATTACGATGTCCGGACACACCATTATCTTGTGGTGTTCGAGGTGGCTTCAACTGTGAAACAATTCCACAATGTCTTAAGTGATTGCCAAACTCATAACTCAGAAAATCCCCTTTTGATCAGATCGTAGGAACATGATCTTATTGTTATGATGATTCTTAACTTCACTCTGAAATCGCTTGAACTTTTCAAAAGTTTCATACTTGTGCTTCATTAAGTAGATATACCTATATCTACCCAAATCGTCAGTGAAGATGAGAAAACAGCGATATCCACTGCACGCTTCAATTCTCATTGGATCACACGCATTAGCATGCATGATTTCCAACAAGTCACTTGCCCATTTCATTGTACCTGAAAACGGGTTGTTAGTCATCCTGCCCATGAGGCATGGCTCGCATGTGTCAAGTGATTCAAAATCAAGTGACTCTAAGCATCCATCGACATGAAGTTTCTTCATGCATCTTACGCCAATATGACCTAAGCGGCAGTGCCACGAGAAAGTGGTACTATCATTATTAACTCTACATCTTTTGGCGTGAACATGTGTATTACCACGACCGAGATTCAATGAACCATTCACATAGGGTGCATGACCATGAAAGGTATCATTCATGTAAACAGAATAACCATTATTCTCTAACTTAAATGAATGACCGTATTGCAATGAACATGATCTAATCATATTCATGCTCAACGTAGACACCTGATAACATATATCTAGGTTCAATACTAATCCCGAAGGCAGATGGAGCGTGCGATGGTGATCTCATCAACTTTGGAAACACTTCCAACACACATCGTCAGGGCCCCCTTAGCTAGTCTCCGTTTAGTCTGTAGCTTTTGCTTCAAGTCACCAATAATAGTAACTGAACCGGTATCCAATACCCAGGTGCTACCGGGAGTACTAGTGAGGTACACATTAATAACACGTATATACTATGTTGAAGTTGCCAGCCTTCTTATCTACCATGCATTTGGGGTAATTCCGCTACCAGTGACCGTTCCCCTTACAATAGAAGCACTCAGTCTCGGGTTTGGGTTCAACCTTGGGTTCCTTCACTGGAGCGGCAACTGGTTTGCCATCCATGAAGTTTCCCTTCTAGCCCTTGCCCTTCTTGAAACCAGTGGTCTTGTTAAACCATCAACACTTGATGCTCCTTTTTGATTTCTACCTTTTGCGGTCTTAAGCACCGCGAACAGCTCCGGGATCAACTCCATCCCTTGCATGTCATAGTTCATCACGAAGATCTAGTAGCTTAGTGATAGTGGCTAGAGAACTCTATCAATCACTATTTTATCTGGAAGTTTAACTCCCACTTGATTTAAGTGATTGTAGCACCCAGACATTCTGAGCACATGCTCACTAGTTGAGCTATTCTCCTCCATCTTGTTGGCAAAAGAACTTGTCAGAGGTCTCACACCTCTCAACACGGGCATGAGCCTGAAATCCCAATTTCAGCTCTTGGAACATCTCATATGTTCTATGGCGTTCAAAACGTCATTGGAATCCCGATTCTAAGTCGTAAAGTATGGTGCACTAAACTATCAAGTAGTCATCAGGATGTGTCTGTCAGGTGTTCACAACATCCACAGACGACGTTGTAGGGGTTTGCACATCGAGCGGTGCATCAAAGAGGTAAGCCTTCTGTGTAGCAGTGAGGACACTCCTCGGACTACGGACCTAGTCCGCATTAGTGCTTACAATATCTTTCAACTTGGTCTTTCTCTAGGAATGTATTGAAGCAGGGAGCTACAACATGAGCTATTCATCTACAACATATTTGAAAAGACAATTTAGACTATGTTCATGGTAATTGAGTTCATCTAATCAAATTATTTAATGAACTCTCACCCGGATAGACATCCCTCTAGTCATCTAAGTGAAACATGATCCGAGTCAACTAGGCCGTGTCCGATCATCACGTGAGATGGACTAGTCAACATCGGTGAACATCTTCATGTTGATCGTATCTTCTATACGACTCATGCTTGACCTTTCGGTCTTCCGTGTTTAGAGGCCATGTCTGTACATGCTAGGCTCATCAAGTCAACCTAAGTGTATTGCGTGTGTAAATCTGGCTTACACCCGTTGTATTCGAACATTAGAATCTATCACACCCGATCATCACGTGGTGCTTCGAAACAACGAACCTTCGCAACGATGCACAGTTAGGGGGAACACTTTCTTGAAATTTTAGCGAGTGATCATCTTATTTAAGCTACTGTCATTCTAAGCAAATAAGATGTAAAACATGATAAACATCACATGCAATCAAATAGTGACATGATATGGCCAATATCATTTTGCTCCTTTTGATCTCCATCTTTGGGGCTCCATGATCATCGTTGTCACCGGCATGACACCATGATCTCCATCATCATGATCTCCATCATCGTGTCTTCTTGAAGTTGTCTCGTCATCTATTACTTCTACTACTATGGCTAACGCTTTAGCAATAAAGTAAAGTAATTACATGACATTTATGTTGACACGCAAGTCATAAATAAATTAAGACAACTCCTATGGCTCCTGCCGGTTGTCCTACTCATCGACATGAAGTCGTGATTCCTATTACAAGAACATGATCAATCTCATACATCACATATATCATTCATCACATCCTTTTGGCCATATCACATCACAAGGCATATGCTGCAAAAACAAGTTAGACGTCCTCTAATTGTTGTTGCAAGTTTTTACGTGGCTGCTATAGGTTTCTAGCAAGAACGTTTCTTACCTACGCGAAAACCACAACGTGGTATGCCAATTTCTATTTACCCTTCATAAGGACCCTTTTCATCGAATCCAATCCGACTAAAGTGGGAGAGACAGACACCCGCTAGCCACCTTATGCAACTAGTGCATGTCAGTCGGTGGAACCAGTCTCACGTAAGAGTACGTGTAAGGTCGATCCGGGCCGCTTCATCCCACGATGCCGCCGAATCAAGATAAGGCTAGTAACGGCAAGTAAATTTACAAAATCCATGCCAACAACTGCTTTGTGTTCTACTCGTGCATAGAAACTATGCATAGACCTAGCTCATGATGCCACTGTTGGGGATCGTAGCAGAAATTCAAAATTTTCTACGCATCACCAAGATCAATCTATGGAGTAATATAGCAATGAGGGGAAGGAGAGTGCATCTACATACCCTTGTAGATCGCTAAGCAGAAGCGTTCAAGTGAACGGGGTTGATGGAGTCGTACTCGTCATGATCCAAATCACCAATGATCCTAGTGCCGAACGGACGGCACCTCCGCGTTCAACACACGTACAGCCCGGTGACGTCTCCTATGCCTTGATCCAGCAAGGGGAGAAGGAGAGGTTGGGGAAGACTCCATCCAGCAGCAGCACGACGGTGTGGTGGTGGTAGAGGAGCGCAGTACTCCAGCAGGGCTTCGCCAAGCACCGCAAGAGACAAGGAGGGAGAGGGGTAGGGCTGCGCCAAGAAGGAGATGTTCTCGTGTGTATGGCAGCCCAAAACCCCACTATATATAGGGGAAAGGGAGGGGCTGCGCCCCACCTAGGTTTCCATCCCTAGGGGTGGCGGCCAGCCCTAGATCCCAACTAGGGGGCGGCCAAGGTGGGAGAGAGGGGGGCGCACCACTAGGTGGGCCTTAGGCCCATCTGAGCCTAGGGTTTCCCCCTTTTCCCTTCTCTCTTTGCATTGGGCCCTGGTGGGGGGGCGCACCAGCCCACCTGGGGCTGGTCCCCTCTCACACTTGGCCCACGCAGCCCTCTGGGGCAGGTAGCCCCACCTGGTGGACCCCCGGGCCCCTCCCGGTGGTCCCGGTACGTTACCGATAGCACCCGAAACTTTTCCGGTGACCAAAACAGGACTTCCCATATATAAATCTTTACCTCCGGACCATTACGGAACTCCTCTTGATGTCCGGGATCTCATTCGGGACTCCGAACAACATTCGGTAACCATGTATATCTATTCCCTATAACTTTAGCGTCATCAAACCTTAAGTGTGTAGACCCTACGGGTTTGGGAGTCATGCGGACATGGCCGAGAAAACTCTCCGGTCAATAACCAACAGCGTGATCTAGATACCCATGTTGGCTCCCACATGTTCCACGATGATCTCATCAGATGAACCACGTTGTCAAGGATTCAATCAATCACGTATACAATTCCCTTTGTCCATCGGTATGATACTTGCCCGAGATTCGATCGTCGGTATCCCGATACCTTGTTCAATCTCGTTACCGGCAAGTCTCTTTACTCGTTCCGTAACATATCATCCCGTGATCAACTCCTTGGTCACATTGTGCACATTATGATGTCCTACCGAGTGGGCCCAGAGATACCTCTCCGTTTACACGGAGTGACAAATCCCAGTCTCGATTCGTGCCAACCCAATAGACACTTTTGGAGATACCTGTAGTGTACCTTTATAGCCACCCAGTTACGTTGTGACGTTTGGCACACCCAAAGCATTCCTATGGTATCCGGGAGTTGCACAATCTCATGGTCTAAGGAAATGATACTTGACATTAGAAAAGCTTTAGCATACGAACTAATCGATCTTTGTGCTAGGCTTAGGATTGGGTCTTGTCCACCACATCATTCTCCTAATGATGTGATCCCGTTATCAACGACATCCAATGTCCATGGTCAGGAAACTGTAACCATCAATTGATCAACGAGCTAGTCAACTAGAGGCTCACTAGGGACATGTTGTTGTTTATGTATCCACACATGTATCTGAGTTTCCTATCAATACAATTCTAGCATGGATAATAAACGATTATCATGAACAATGAAATATAATATAATAATAACCAATTTATTATTGCCTCTAGGGCATATTTCCAACAGGCAGTTCCTTACCTCCCCTCATAGAACGAATAGCAGAAGCAGGTGTAGGTTTCGCTAACTTACTCATAACAGAAGGTGAATCAAGTGCAGAGCTAGATGGCAGTTCCTTACCTCCCCTCGTAGTTGAGGGATAGATCTTGGTTTTTGGATCTCTCAAGTTCTTCATAATGTCCAGCAGATATAAATCCCAAGTGACTCAAAGAATAGAGCTATGCTCCCCGGCAACGGTGCGAGAAATTAGTCTTGATAACCCACAAGTATAGGGGATCGCAACAGCTTTCATGGGTAGAGTATTCAACCCAAATTTATTGATTCGACACAAGGGGAGCCAAAGAATATTCTCAAGTATTAGCAGCTGAGTTGTCAATTCAACCACACCTGGAAACTTAATATCTGCAGCAAAGTGCTTAGTAGCAAAGTAATATGATAGTGGTGGTAGCGGCAACAAAAGTAAAGACAGCAAAAGTAATATTTTTCGTATTTTGTAGTGATTGTAACAGTAGCAGCGGGAAAGTAAATAAGCGTAAACCAATATATGGAAAACTCGTAGGCACCGGATCAGTGATGGATAATTATGCGGGATGTGGTTCATCATGTAACAGTCGTAACATAGGGTGACACAGAACTAGCTCCAATTCTTCAATGTAATGTAGGCATGTATTCCATATATAGTCATACGTGCTTATGGAAAAGAACTTGCATGACATCTTTTGTCCTACCCTCCCGTGGCAGCGGGGTCCTATCGGAAACTAAGGGATATTAAGGACTCCTTTTAATAGAGAACCGGAACAAAGCCTTATCACATAGTGAATACATGAACTCCTCAAACTATGGTCATCACCGGGAATGGTCCGATTATTGTCACTTCGGGGTTGCCAGATCATAACACATAGTAGGTGACTATAGACTTGCAAGATAGGATCAAGAACTCACATATATTCATGAAAACATAATAGGTTCAGATCTGAAATCATGGCACTCGGGCCCTAGTGACAAGCATTAAGCATAGCAAAGTCATAGCAACATCAATCTCAGAACATAGTGGATACTAGGGATCAAACCCTAACAAAACTAACTCGATTACATGATAAATCTCATCCAACCCATCAGCGTCCAGCAAGCCTATGATGGAATTACTCACGCACGGCGGTGAGCATCATGGAATTGGTGATGGAGGATGGTTGATGATGACGACGGCGATGAATCCCCCTCTCCGGAGCCCCGAACGGACTCCAGATCAGCCCTCCCGAGAGGTTTTAGGGCTTGGCGGCGGCTTCGTATCGTAAAACGCGATGATTTCTTCTCTCTGATTTTTTTCTCTCTGAAAGCAAATATATAGAGTTGGAGTTGGCGTCGGAGGGCATCCAGGGGGCCCATGAGGTAGGGGGCGCACCCTAGGAGGGTGCGCCCCCCACCCTCGTGAGAAGGGTGTGGGCCCCCTAGTCTTCATCTTTGCCGAGGATTTTTTATTATTTTTTCTAAGATGTTCCGTGGAGTTTCAGGTCATTCTGAGAATATTTGTTTGCTGCACATAAAACAACACCATGGCAATTCTGCTGAAAACAGCGTCAGTCCTTGTTAGTTCCATTCAAATCATACAAGTTAGAGTCCAAAACAAGGGCAAAAGTGTTTGGAAAAGTAGATACGACGGAGACATATCAGTCGTGCCAGAGGATCCCGTCGAACAAGAGCGCTTCAAGCGCCGGCTTATAGCCATGACAAATAGCCTTAAGAAAAAGCAGCAGCAGCTTCAAGCTGATCAAGATTTGCTAGCTCACAGATGGACTGAAGTCCTGGCGGCCGAGGAATATAAACTCGAATGCCCCTCCAAGAGTTACCCAAAGTGTAGGTGGCTACCCCGACTGGAGGAGGAAGCACTGAAACCTACATCCCCGGCGTATGACGCGGCTGATCAGCCACCTCGTGGCCGCGACAGAGAGGCATTCCAGCCAAAAGCTCAGCCCGCACCCCGACGCCATTCAAATAAAAAGGCATGGAGAAATACACCAGACCTGCGGGACATATTGGAGGACAAAGCAAAACATGCAAGATCGATCTACGGATCACGAGGGCGCGCCACTATGTGAGACGATAATCGTCACAGCGGGCAAGACTCATTTGAGCTGCGTCGCGATATAGCCTAGTACAGAGGCGCCGCACACCCCTTATGCTTCACAGACGAAGTAATGGATCATCAAATCCCAGAGGGTTTCAAACCCGTAAATATAGAATCATACGACGGCACAACAGATCTTGCGGTATGGATCGAGGATTTCCTCCTGCACATCCACATGGCCCGCAGTGATGACCTACACGCCATCAAATACCTCCCACTCATATTCAAAGGACCAGCTCGGCATTGGCTCAACAACTTGCCAGCAGAGTCCATTGGCTGTTGGGAAGATCTGGAAGCCGCATTCCTCGACAACTTTCAGGGCACTTATGTGCGACCACCAGATGTCGATGACTTGAGCCACATAATTCAGCAGCCAGAGGAATCGGCCAGGAAATTCTGGACACGGTTCCTAACAAAGAAAAATCAAATCGTCGACTGTCCGGATGCAGAGGCCCTAGCAGCTTTTAAGCACAACATCCATGATGAATGGCTCGCCCGGCACCTTGGCCAGGAAAAGCCGAAATCTATGGCAGCCCTCACGACACTCATGACTCGCTTTTGTGCAGGAGAGGACAGCTGGTTGGCTCGTAGTAATAACATATCAAAGAACCATGGTACTTCGGATACCAAGGACGGTAACGGCAGGTCACGTCGCAACAAACATAAGTGCCGCATTAAGAGCGACAATACCGAGGATACGGCAGTCAATGCCGGATTCAAAGGCTCTAAACCCGGTCAGTGGAAAAAGCCATTCAAAAGAAGCACTCCAGACCCGTCCAGTTTGGACTGTATACTCGATCGCTCGTGTCAAATACACGGCACCCCCGACAAGCCAGCCAACCACACCAACAGGGATTGTTGGGTGTTCAAGCAGGCCGGCAAGTTAAATGCCGAAAACAAAGATAAGGGGTCACATAGCAATGACGAGGAGGAGCCCCGGCAGCCGAACACCGGAGGAACGAAGAGGTTCCCCCCACAAGTGCGGACGGTGAACATGATATACGCAACCCACATCCCCAAGAGGGAGCGGAAGCACGCGCTCAGGGATGTATATGCGTTGGAACCAGTTGCCCCAAAGTTCAACCCATGGTCCTCCTGGCCGATCACCTTCGATCGCAGGGACCACCCCACTAGTATCCGTCATGGCAGATTCGCCGCATTGGTCCTAGACCCAATCATTGACGGATTTCACCTCACTCGAGTCCTTATGGATGGCGGTAGCAGCCTGAACCTACTTTATCAGGACACAGTGCGCAAAATGGGTATAGACCCCTCAAGGATCAAACCCACAAAAACGACCTTTAAAGGCATCATACCAGGTGTAGAGGCCCATTGCACAGGCTCAGTCACACTGGAAGTGGTCTTCGGATCCCCGGATAACTTCCGAAGCGAAGAGTTAATCTTCGACATAGTCCCGTTCCGCAGTGGCTACCATGCACTGCTCGGGCGAACCGCATTTGCGAGGTTCGATGCGGTACCGCATTATGCCACTAGTGCAGAACCGGGCAATAGCACCGGTTCATAAGGCCCTTTAGTGCCGGTTTGGTAACCGGCGCTAAAATGTAGGCACTAAAGGCCCCCCCCCCCTTTAGTACCAGTTCAGCACGAACCGGTGCTAAAGGGCAACCACGTGGCACGAGCTAGCTTCGGGGGCAGGGAGCCCTTTAGTACCTATTGGTGTCACCAACCGGTATTAAAATGTTGGGGGGGTTGGGTTTATGATTTCTTTTTCATTTAATTTTGTGTTTTCCATTTAATTATTTTTCGTTTGCTGGTATTTTACGATACTACATATTGTACATGTTATGCATATATATAAATAGAATTTCTAGTAGAACCGATCATAATATATATATATATATATCACCGAATGTCTCACACAACCACCATTAATTAATTCACACATATATACACACATGTATATATATATACAATTTCTCCTAATTGGTGCCTTCGGAGCTAGTGGCATTAGCCTAGCTAATTGGTGCCTTCGGAGCACGATAACAATTGGAAGTGGTTCATGGGGGAGGTAGCAGGTAATAGTATTCTCCTTTGGGATCTATGACCTGGTCGAGCAAAAATCCCGCTATTTCCTCTTGAATTGCTTCTATGCGGTCCTGTGCTAGGAGCTTGTCCCGCACCTCTTTGAACTGTTAAGAAGGAGATCAATATGCATGTGTATTAGTTGTGTGACTAGATATCGATAATGGTGTAAAAATTGTGAATAGTGTTCTGATAATCGATATCGTACCCACTCCTGTCTTTGAGATTTGCTCCTTTCGGACGCCATCATGCGAATGTTCTCGCAAACATAGTATGCACATAGATCATTCCCCGGCGCCTGCTTCAAGGCCATTACGAGAATGGAATTTGATCAGATAATAATTAATCAAGCATGATAATTAAAGAGATGGCAGCTAGCTAGTACTACTTAATTACTTACCTTGGGTCGATACCATTTCAAATTTTGTTTCCATGGGCCTGGAGTGGCCCTGATGAACTTTGCCCAAGCCCTGCCCGCCGACAAAGAAAATGAAAAAATGGGTTATTAAATAGTTGTTATCAGGAAATGACGAACTAATTAAATAGGCCGAGATATAGTTAATAATGATTGAAATTACCTGTTGACTATCCCCTTCACGATGGTGTAGTCACTTGCTTCCTTAAGTAGTGAGTCTAGTACTTCAATTGTTCCTTCATCAACTTTAATGATTAACTAGATCCAGTGAAATATGCATGCACACACGTTTGCATGTCTTAATTAAGCGGGCATATGTAAGCAAAAACATGTAGCTACAGCTAGTAGGGAAAAACAGAATTTGTAGTACTAGATAGTGTGACTCACTGGAAGTTGTAAGGAAGTAGTATGTCTTCATTGTATTTGAGTTCCTTGAAGAACTGTAGCATGCTTTCCTCTACACATTTTTTGTGATATGGATCTATTTTCCATGTGTATTCATTAATGGTATTTGGGTCAATGAACCCAATGCCATAGCGTCCACCTTTTTTCATTTCATAAATCTTCATACTGCATAATACCACAGAAAAGAATATAGTGAGGATAATTACAGGTAATGATTGATCAAAATGATCACTACAGCTAGCTTGAGACTTAAATTACAGAAAGAAATCACTTACAGACAATAGCAACTGACGATAGATTTGTCGAGTGCGTCTTTATTGTATAGCTGAAATAGTTCTGAATACTCAACAGTCACAGCTTTCTTATGGTAGTAATGCTCCTTGTTGACATTCACCATGAGGGACTCTCGATTGAAAATCTTGGTAATGTCCATGTACCATTGATGCAATTCATACATTATCGTAGGGAGCTTATTGACCTCCTCTGGCTCGACCAAAGGTTGGCCCCAGGCATATCTCTGTTTTATTTCCTCCTCTCTAGTCGGAGACATGGGCTCGATATCGAGGAGTTGTCCAACAATGATCCCGATTGATTCAGCCTGCGCAATATGCTCCTCGGTTATTACCACATCGCCCACCCCGGGAACGTTAACAGTTTGCCCACAATAATATTGGGTGCGCCTACTCTCATGTGTTGTTGGCACAACAAGTGGAGGGATTGATTGCGCCGCCTGTTCTCCCAGCTGGGGAACGGTTTTACCGCTACTTTTGCCAGCTGATTTGCTCGAGCTCGAGCTCTCCTCTTTCTGTAGACGTGCTCGATTAACTTCTTGATGTGGCGCTCATAGTCTATGTCAACAGGCTTGGGAGCTCGTGCTCTAGCCATACGAATGAAGTGGTAAATCTTTTCCACAGGCACATTCTCCCTTGGCGGCGGCGGCGGTTTCGGTGCAAAATGGGCTTCCACCTCGGCCTTCGATATGGCTACGTTTTCCTCCTCGGACTTGTCGTAAGGCCTCTGCGGAAGAGGCGCGAGGCTTGGACCATATTGAAATCGCTTGCCTCCGCCTGTACCTCCAGTACTACCTCGACTTGTACCACTACACACCATAGCTGAGGCGGCTCTCTTCTGTGATTGCTGAGGCGGCGAAGACGGATGACGTGGCTGAGTTGGAGGAGGAGGAGTGGCCTGAAGCTGTGTCGGACCTGGAGGAGGAGTGGCCTGAAGCTGTGCCAGAATTGGAGGAGGAGTGGCCTGTCTCTTTGTCGGACTTGGAGGAGGAGTGGCCTGAAGCTGTGCCGGACTTGGAGGAGGAGTGGCCTGATGCGTTGGTGGACTTGGAGGAGCGGGAGTCTGCTGACTCGGTGGCGGACTGCGACGAGGAGTCGGATGATGCGGTGTCGGTGGCCTTCGAAAGATGATGCAATCCTTTCTCCATAGGATGATACGATGGTTGGCCTCTCCTAGTGTGTGCTCATCGTCACCTCCAGGAATGTCCAGCTCTAGCCCCGAATATTGGTCCACCACCTGATCAACCAAGACACGAGCATAGCCCGCTGGAATTGGGTTGCAATGGAAGGTTGCCTCGGGGGGATTTGTAAAAGCAAGGGCGTCTGCCACCTTCATGGATATGTTCTTCATTTTGAAGTGTAGCTCGCAGTTAGTGTTCTCCATGATGTCATCTACTGGGTAGCTATCTAGCAATGTGTCGCCCGGGGCGGAACCCACGCTGCTTCTCAGCATGGATGGGACCGTGCTATCCATTGGTGGATCATCCGCTAGCTGCTGAGACCCCCTTTGCTGGCTAAGTGAGTCGATCTGCTCCTGCTGCCGCTGGAATTTGACTGCCAAGTCCGCGTGCGCTGATTCTAGGCCTTGAAGGCGTTCATAGTCTAGCTTCCTTTGCTCCTCCTCCATCTTCCTCTTCTTCTCCTCCGCAATCTTCTTTCTCGCACGGGTTCTGTAGTTGGCGTTCCAGTCCGAAAACCCCTCATACCACCGAATAGCGCCCATGCCTCGTGTTCTTCCCGGATGTTCAGGATTTCCCAGGGCACGCGTACGCTCGTCGTTCTCTCTGTTGGGCTCGAACAACCCCGATCGAGCCTCTTCTATTGCAACAAGTAGCTTATCTTCGGCTCCGTCCAGACATGCCTTCTTCGAAACTTTGCCTGTCTTCGGGTCCAACTCCCCCCATGTGCATAGAACCAAGTCCTGCACCTGGGGGGCTAGCTCAATGTTTTTGGAGTGACACCTGCATCCATCATCTCTTTCTCAGACTTATCCCACTTAGGCATTCCCACCGCATAGCCACCTGGCCCCAGCTTATGGAAATTATCCTTTTTTGCGGCATTGGCCTTGTTTATTCTGGACCGTTCCTTAGATAATTCCGAATCCTTGAATTTCACGAAATCGTCCCAATGAGCACTTTGCTTCTCTAGTGTTCCCTCGAATACTGGAGTCTTTCTTCCTCCCTTGACGTACTTGGCCCATTCACGAATCTTGTGGTTCTTGAATGCAACCGCCATCTTCCTAAGAGCAGCGTCCTTGACTTTCTCCACATCTGCATCTGTGAAATGATCTGCTAGGGTGAAATGTTCCATGAGCGTTTCCCAAAGCAAATGTTTTTGTCTATCATCGACAAAAGTAACTCCTGGACGTGGCTTTGCTGGCTCTCTCCATTCTTGAAGGGAGATCGGGAGTTGGTCCTTCACAAGAACTCCGCACTGACGAATGAACTTGTCCGCAATCTTCTTAGGCGCTAATGGTTCGCCATTAGGTCTAATTGCCTCGATATTGTACTTTACGCCCTCCTTCAACTTTTTTTTCGGGCCTCGTTTCGTCCTGTTGCCTGAAGATTTGCTCAATCCGAATGGCTGAAAGAAGAAAGATCGATTCGTTAATATATCTTCAAGTCATTTAAAACATGTGATGATCACCAGATGTCTGCTTATATAAATATATATACCTCGCCGGTCTTTGTTGTTTCAAGATCAACATTTTCTTCGTCATGTTCATAGTTCATGACTTCATCAATTCGGTCATCACGATTGAATATCATATCACCCTCCCCGGTGTTGTTTAGATATTCGGAGTCATCATAATCTTCTTCATTCTGATCATCATCTGGCCCGCGAGGACTGCGTATGATATTGAACAGGGCCTCTTCCCCCTCTCTGCCGGTATTGTCCGCCATAGGTTTTGTTTAACTAATCCAAAAGAAATATATTCAAATTACAATGCATGGATGCAATCAATTAATAAGGAAAAACTGAATCAATCATAGTACATAATAAGCATCATCGAATATAATCTCGAATACGTTGTCTCTAATAATAGATATAATCTCGAATACATCGTCTCGAATAATAGATATAATGTCAAATACATCGTCTTGAATAATAGATATAATCTCGAATACATCGTCTCGAATAATAGATATAATCTCGAATACATCGTCTCGAATAATATATAATCTCGAATACATCGTCTCGAATATTATATATCGAATACATCACCGGCTAGGTAGCTAATAAAGATCGAATACTACATAAGAATCTAGGACACTCGCGGTTCCTGCGGCGCGGGCGGTGGACACCCAAAGAGAAGGAACCCTCACAGGATCATAGCTGAAGTGAGATCCCTGAAGAAACTCCAGGTATTGGAGAACCTGCCGCCCTCTAACGCAACCATGTAGCGATGGACGTGCTCGTCCTCCTCCCTGACACGGCGACGTACCACCTCCGGCGGGGCCGGCTCCCTCCGCACCGAAACTGGCCCACATGAACGCCACCAAATGAGATCAGGGTCGACGACGGGACCCGGGGCCGGGTTCCTCATCAAGCGGCGCGCCCCTCCAGGCAGCACCTCCCAGTGCCAGCCCGGCGGAGCCCAGTCCCAGACATGGGTCAGCCGGACGTCGTCGCGGACGGGTCGACGGCGAGGATGCGGGCCGGGCATCGTCGAGAACAAATACTAGCTATATGCCGCAAAAAGTAACATTTTTTAATGATTGGATTTTGATAACTAAAATTTCTAACATTTCTATATAACTAACATTCCTATAACATTTCTAACTATGCTATATAACTAACATTTCTAATATTTCTATAACTAAAAAACAGAAAAAAATTATAACATTTATATATATATAACTAACATTTCTAATATTTCTATAACTAAAAAAAGAAAAATTTCTAACTTTTTATAACTATTTCTATAACTAAAAAAAAGAAAAATTTCTAACAATTCTAACTTTTTATAACTATTTCTATAACTAAAAAACAGAAAAAAATTCTAACAATTCTAACATGTCTATAACATTTCTAACAATGCTATATAACTAACTATTTCTATAACTAAAAAAAGAAAAAAAATTCTAACATTTTTATAACTATTTCTATAACTAAAAAACTAAAAAATGTATGTGTGTGTGTGCGCTCACCGGCGAGGCGAGAGGCGACGGGGGGCGGTGACGGGGACGGCGATGGGCGCGGCGACGACGGGGATGGCGACGATGGGGACAGGGACGGGGCAGCGATGACGGGGACGGGGAC
>NC_041380.1:82660415-82707579 GCF_002162155.2 Triticum dicoccoides
GGACGGGGACGACGGGGCGGCAACGACGGGGACGGGGCGACGACGGGGGCGGCGACGAGGGATATGGAGACGGGGGCGGCGGGCGGCGGGGCAGAGGAGAAGAAGCAGATGAGAAACTGAAATTTTTGAAGTGTTTAGTTATATAGGATGGACCTTTAATACTGGTTGGAGCCACCAACCGGTACTAAAGGCCAGTTTTGGCCAGGCCAAGCGGCGGGAAGCGCACCCCCTTTAGTACCGGGTGGTGGCTCCAACCAGTACTAAAGGTCCCCCCTTTAGTACCGGTTGGTGCCACCACCCGGTACTAAAGGGGGTGCGCTGGCGCAGGTGCGGTGCGGCAAGTTTAGTCCCACCTCGCTAGCCGAGGGGCGTCCGCACTGGTTTATAACCCCCGTGCGGTAGCTCTCTCGAGATCCTCTCCAAAGCAGGCCTACTGGGCCTACATGTTCTGTGTTGCCATGTGGGCCTACTGGGCCTTTGCAGGCCTGCATCCTGGCCCAACAACAGGTTGGGTTTCTAGTCGTATGCAGGCCGCTTTGGCCCAGTAGGCAGGCTTTTTTATTTTTTTTGCTTTATTTATTTTTGAGTTGTTTTTTTTTGTGTATTTAGAATTTCTTTGTGAATATTTTTACTTTAGGTACAAAAAATTACAAACTTTCTGTTAGTGCCCGTAGTTTTCAAATTTGAATAGTTTAAATTTTGAATTATTTGAAATTAGTGTGAATCACTAGTTTGTGAATAACTTAACTTTAAAAATCAGTGTATTTAGAGTTTCTTTGTGAATATTTTTGCTTTAGGTACAAAAAATTACAAACTTTCTGTTAGTGCCTGTAGTTTTCAAATTTGAATGCTTTAAATTTTGAATTATTTGAAATTAGTGTGAATCACTAGTTTGTGAATAACTTAACTTTAAAAATCAGTAAATGCATGAAAGAATTTGTTTGCACATAAAATTTCTTCGCGTTTCAAATGCCAAAACACATAACTATCCTAACTATTACAGAGATTCCCTCCTGGGTGTGAAACACAGAAGAAAGTGATGATAGTGAAGCCGATCACATCCCAGATCTTTGGGTTTGAAACTTTTTATTCGCGTGTGTCCCTTTGCGCTGTAACCATGGAAAATCTTCATCATTTAACGGGATGCTCGGGTCAATATTCATAGTGAATGGAGCAATTTCAGCAAACTTTTCATAATCTTCTGACATGTCTGTCTTGTCATCCACTCCCACGATGTTTCTCTTCCCAGAAAGAACTATGTGCCACTTTGGCTCATCGTACGATGCATTCGCTTCCTTATCTTTTCTTTTTCTTGGCTTGGTAGACATGTCCTTCACATAGAAAACATGTGCCACATCATTGGCTAGGACGAATGGTTCGTCTGCATACGCAAGATTGTTGAGATCCACTGTTGTCATTCCGTACTGTGGGTCTTCCGTTACCCCGCCTCGTGTCATATTGACCCATTTGCACCGAAACAAAGGGACCTTCAAACCACGTCGATAGTCAAGTTCCCATATGTCCTGTATATAACCATAATATGTTTCCTTTCCCATCTTGGTTTCTGCATCAAAGCGGACACCACTGTTTTGGTTGGTGCTCTTCTTATCTTGCGTGATCGTGTAAAATGTATTACCATTTATCTTGTACCCTTTGAAAGTCATTATATTCGAAGATGGTAACTGGGACAGCAAGTACAGGTCATCTTCAATAGAGGTGTCATGCATGGTACGTGTCTGCAACCAGCTGGCGAAACTCTTGGTTTGTTCACGTGTAATCCAGTCATCAGACTGCTCCGGGTGTTTGGAGCGTAGCAAATTCTTGTGTTCATCCATATACGGAGCCACCAAGGCGGAATTCTGTAGAACTGTGCAGTGTGCTTCAGTGAGAGAATGTTTGTCCATACATATTATTTGTTCCCCTCCTAGCATGCCTTTTCCATCCAGTCTGCCCTTATGCCATGATTCAGGAACACCAATCGGCTTAAGGTCAGGAATAAAGTCAATACAAAACTCAATGACCTCCTCATTTTCATGGCCCTTGGAGATGCTTCCTTCTGGCCTAGCACGATTATGAACATATTTCTTTAAGACTCCCATGAATCTCTCAAAGGGGAACATATTGTGTAGAAATACAGGACCCAAAATGTTAATCTCTTCACATAGGTGAACTAGGACGTGCGTCATGATCATGAAGAAGGATGGTGGGAACACCAACTCGAAACTGACAAGACATTGCACCAAATCATTCTCTAACCTTGGTACGATTTCTGGATCGATTACCTTCTGAGAGATTGCATTGAGAAATGCACATAGCTTCACAATGGCTAATCGAACGTTTTCCGGTAGAAGCCCCCTCAATGCAACCGGAAGCAGTTGCGTCATAATCACGTGGCAGTCATGAGACTTTAGGTTCTGGAACTATTTCTCTGTCATGTTTATTATTCCCTTTATATTCGACGAGAAGCCAGACGGTTCCTTAATACTAAGCAGGCATTCAAAGAAGATTTCCTTCTCTTCTTTGGTAAGAGCGTAGCTTGCATGACCCTGATGTATGCCGTCTTTTCCGTGCATACGTTGCTGGTCCTCCCGTGCCTCAGGTGTATCTTTTGTCTTCCCATACACGCCCAAAAAGCCAAGCAGGGTCACACAAAGATTCTTCGTCACGTGCATCACGTCGATTGCGGAGCGGACCTCTAGGTCTTTCCAATAGGGCAGGTCCCAAAATATAGATTTCTTCTTCCACATGGGTGCGCGTCCGTCAGCGTCATTCGGAACAGGTTGTCCACCAGGACCCTTTCCAAAGACCACCTTCAAATCCTTGACCATATCATGTACATCAGCACCAGTACGGTGGCGAGGCTTCGTCCGGTGATCCGCCTCACCTTTGAGATGCTTGCCTTTCTTTCTTACGGGATGCCTGCTCAGAAGAAATCAACGATGTCCCAGGTACACATTCTTCTTACAATTAGCCAAATATATACTGTCGGTATCGTCCAAACAGTGCGTGCATGCACGGTATCCCTTGTTTGTCTATCCTGAAAGGTTACTAAGAGCAGGCCAATCATTGATGGTCACGAACAGCAATGCCTTTAGGTCAAATTCTTCCCCCATGTGCTCATCCCACGCACGTACACCTGTTCCATTCCACAGTTGTAAGAGTTCTTCAACTAATGGCCTTAGGTACACATCAATGTCGTTGCCGGGTTGCTTAGGGCCTTGGATGAGCACTGGCATCATAATGAACTTCTGCTTCATGCACAACCAAGGAGGAAGGTTATACAAACACAGAGTCACAGGCCAGGTGCTATGGTTGCTGCTCTGGTCCCCAAAAGGATTAATGCCATCTGCGCTTAGACCAAACCATACGTTCCTTGCGTCATCTGCAAACTCCTTCCCGTACTTTCTTTCTATTTTTCTCCACTGCGACCCGTCAGCGGGTACTCTCAACTTTCCGTCTTTCTTACGGTCTTCTCTGTGCCATCGCATCGCCTTGGCATGCTCTTTGTTTTGGAACAAACGTTTCAACCGTGGTATTATAGGAGCATACCACATCACCTTGGTAGGAATCTTCTTCCTGGGGCGCTCGCCCTCGACATCACCAGGGTCATCGCGGCTGATCTTATAGCGCAATGCACCGCATACTGGGCAAGCATTCAAATCCTCGTACTCACCGCGGTAGAGGATTAAATCATTAGGGCATGAATGTATCTTCTGCACCTCTAACCCTAGAGGGCAAACAGCCTTCTTTGCTTCGTACGTACTCTCGGGTAATTCGTTGTCCTTTGGAAGCATATCCTTTATCATTACCAGCAACTTTCCAAATCCCTTGTCAGATACACCATTCCCTGCCTTCCATTGCAGCAATTCCAGTGTGGTGCCCAGCTTTTTCTTGTCACCTACGCAATTCGGGTACAACAATTTTTTGCGATCCTCTAACATGCGCTGCAACTTCTTCTTCTCCAAATCACTTGCGCAGTTTCTCTTTGCATCAGCAATGGCCCGACCTAGATCATCAATGGGCTCATCCGACGCCTCTTCTTCAGCTTCTTCCCACATTGCCGGCTCAGCTTCTTCCCGCATTACTGGCTCAACTTCTTCCCTCATTGTTGTATCATCGTATTCAGGGAACCCATGGCCAGGATAGTTGTCGTCATCCTCTTCTTCTTCATTGTCTTCCATCATAACCCCTCTTTCTCCATGCTTGGTCCAAACATTATAGTGGGGCATGAAACCGGACTCAAACAGGTGGACGTGAATGGTTCTTGACGTAGAGTAATTGTGACCATTCTTACAGCCAGCACATGGACAATGCATAAAACCATCTGCTCGCTTGTTTGCCTCAGCCGCAAGCAGAAAAGTACGCACGCCATTAATGAACTCGGGAGAGCATCGGTCATCGTACATCCATTGCTGGCTCATCTTCAATACACAGCACCGAAAACATCAAATTAATACAATACATAAAGTTCATACATAAAGATCATACAACACTTAAATGCAACAAACAAATAACTCTCTAGCTAAAGAATTTAAATGCAACAACAAATGCGATCAAGATCTCAACTAAGGTAACAATTGATCCAACAGCATAATGATACCAAGCCTCACTATGAATGGCATATTTTATAATCTTTCTAATCTTCAAGCGCATTTTCTCCATCTTAATATTGTGATCATCGACGACATCGGCAACATGCAACTCCAATTCCATCTTCTCCCACTCAATTCTTTTCAATTTTTCCTTCAAATCCTCGTTTTCTCTTTCAACTAAATTTAACCTCTCGACAATAGGGTCGGTTGGAATTTCCGGTTCAACTACCTCCTACATACAAATATCTATGTCAACCTGATGGGCATAATTTTTCATAAACACGAAATGCAATGAATAGTTTTAGAAGAGAATATACCACATCCGAATCATAACCCGGACGAGGGCCGACGGGGACGGATATCAAAACCATGGCACTATGTATAACAAACAACGTATGGGTTAGATAATTATACGAGTAACTATATATCCAAATCACACAAACATCAATTTTTTATATAAAACTTCATGAACAAGAGGCTCACCACAAGGTGGTGCCGGCGACGGGACGTTGCGAGCGATCCACGGTGGTTACGATGGAGATTTAGAAGGTACTAAGTAAACCACACCTACATATGCAAACTAAGTGTTATTTTTGACCTCAAATTGCATATAAATCAAATACTAGCACATATATATAATTCCTCCCAAATTACTAAACTCAAAAATCAATCACTATATAAAGCATTGCACGAGCTAATCTAGCAATGAGAGATGAAAGGAAAAAGTTGCTAACCTTTGTGATCATTTGAATGGATGGGGGCCTTCAAATCTTGGGTAAAATGTGTGATGAGCTTGAGAGGAAGAGGGAAAAGAACAGAGAGGAGAGGGGAAAGGGGAAGAACAGAGTGAGCTCAGGTGGACGAAGGGTCTATGTAGGACGACCTTTAGTACCGGTTCGTGATACGACCCGGTACTAAAGGTGCTGGAGGGGCCCCGGACTGACAACATCCTGCCACCACCCACTTTAGTACCGGTTCGTGGCACGAACCGGTGCTAAAGGTTCGCCATGAACCGGTACTAATGAGAGCGGCCCAGCTAGCCATTGGAACCGGCACTAATGTACACATTAGTGCCGGCTCAAATTCAAACCGGCACTAATGTGCTTCACGTTTGACCCTTTTTCTACTAGTGTGCATATCTCAAGCTCAAGATGCCAGGACCCCGAGGGGTCATCACAGTCAATGGAAACACAGAGCACTCTCTCCGCACGGAGGAGCACACTGCGGCGCATGCAGCAGAAACTCAAAGCAGCCTCTTAAGGCAATCCACTAGTTCGGCGATTAAGGACCCGGACACCTTCAAGCGCGCCTGAAGTAATCGGCAACAAGACCGCCTGGCACGTTCCGAGCTCACATACAAATGCGGCCCCCACCCCGGTCCCAGCCAAACGGCGAAGTCTGTGCCACGCGTACATAATTATGCATTAAAAATACCATGGGCACAGGTGGGAAGGGGGGCATGACTACGGCATGCTCCAAGACGCGGCTTAAACCGCACTAGGGGCTTCCCGCTTTGTTATTTTTCTCTTTCAGGACTTTAATCTCTGGAAACCCTGTCCGGCAGCATGATTGTCGAACACATGATGCAGAAACCAAGGAGGCAGAAAGCTACATTACACCACGGAACTCCTAGGTGGATTATGATAACGAGTGAAATACTTGCTTTAATACTATTCCTCAGCTTGCCCTTGGAAGGGACATGTCAAATAGTCCTACTTTTTGCTTATCGCACTACTTGTATCATTCTGCTTTAAAGCACCTTTTTGAATAAACAATGCATAGGACTAAGACTATTATTGCATTCTTCCTTTATATATATATATATATGTTCATGCATGCCATCTAGCACCCGTACACTCTGGTACGGCCAATACGCTAGGGGCTTAAGCATACCCCATAATACGGCGTGAAAAGTCCAAACACTTTCGACAGTGCGGCACCCCGAACTTATAGCATTATATGCATCAGCTCCGAATCATGTCTTGGGTCAATAGTTGGGTTTGCCCGGCTCCCATGTTTTGGTACCTTACGTTCCGCTATATCGGCTAAGGTAGCACTGGGAGAACTACTACGAGTGTGCCCCGGTTCTGCTGGGCTAAGCACCTCAGTAGAGAAAGCTAAAACTGACTGTCATGATAAGGCGAGAGACTGGTCGCTGTTCGAGAGGTTTCAAGTCCCTAAAGACTTATGCCGCTTAGAGCGAGGAGTCGGCCCTATCTGGCTTAAGGCATGTATAGCGCCCCGAATTCGGCCTTCCGAATACTAGGGGCTTTGCCGAAATTTAAAATTATAGAATTCTATGGCTAAGTGAGAGTGATAACGCATTATAGTCTGATTGCCTTGTTCGTTGTGCTGAGCACCTCCCTCGAAGGACCCAAAAATGGGAATAAGAGTGCTCAGGTTTATCCCGAACACCCCAGCACTCGTGGCATGGGGGCAGAAGCCGACGACTAGCCATCTCTTAGATTTGATAAACAGCCGAACAAAAGGTGATATTTTAAATTCAAACAAGCATTGCATAGCGCATATGAACAAGTTTTCATAATACAGGATTACATGAGCAAGTTTAGTCAAATATTACATCTTTCGCACACTTGTCCGCTACAAGACGGGCACCCTTCAGGACACCCTCATAGTACATCTCGGGGTGGCGATGCTCCTTGCCCTGCGGCGGCCCTTCCTTCACCAGCTTCATGGCGTCCAGTTTGGCCCAGTGCACCTTCGCACGGGCAAAAGCCCGGCGTGCACCTTCGATGCAGACGGACCGCTTGATGACTTCTAGTCGTGGGCAGGCATCCACAAGCCGCCTCACCAGGCCGAAGTAGCTGTTGGGAAGGGCGTCGCCAGGCCACATTCGGACTATAAAGCCCTTCATGGCCTGTTCGGCCGCCTTGTGCAGCTCGACTAGTTGCTTCAGCTGGTCGCTCAAAGGCATCGGGTGTTCGGTCCCAGTATATTGAGACCAGAACAGCTTCTCCATTGAGCTTCCCTCCTCGGTCTGGTAAAACTGTGTGGCATCCAACATGTTGCGGGGCAAATCTGCGAATGCTCCTGGAGAGCTCCGGACTCGGGTAAGTAACAAGTAATTTACTTTCACATGCTTGCTTTGCATATTGAAGGCCTTACCCGCCGATATCTTCTTCATCGCATCAATCTCCTGGAGGGCCTTTTGGGCTTCAGCCTTGGCACTCATTGCAGTCTCAAGGGCCACGGCAAGCTCGGACTCTCGCGTCTTCAAGTCAAGCTCCAACGCCACATGCTTCGTCACGAGAGCATGGAGCTCTTGCTACACCTCGCCCACCCGTGGCTCTTGTTTTTCCCGCTCCGTGCGCTCCTGAGCCGCTTTGTTTTTGGCCTCAGATAGCACTTGCTTTAGGGTTGCCACTTCGGTCGTGGCCCCTGGCAAATTAAAGATGATCCTGTCATTTTGCAATCGCATCCTTTTTGTATATATACATATCTATAGACTATGTATTACTTACCTTTGTTTTCCTCGAGCTGCCTCTTGGCAAGGCCGAGCTCTTTCTTGGACCCTTCGAGGTCCTGCTTCAGTATGGTGACCTCCGCAGTCAGTACGGCAGAGGTCAGCAGCGAAGCCTGCATACGCATGTAGACATACTTATATTAGACTCCTGCAGATATTAGTTGATCCTTTATTCGGCTTTTCTTTTTGAACACCAAACAGAGCATCAGGGGCTACTATCTATGCGATCCTCAAATCCTGTTAGAAGGTTGGCACAGGCTTCAGTCAGTCCGCTCTTGGCGGACTGAACCTTCTATATCACCGCACTCATAATAGTGCGGTGCTCTTCGTCGATGGAAGCGTTGCAAAGCGCTCCCAGCAGATTGTCCGGTGCCTTTGGATGGACAGAGGTCACCGGCATGGGTGTCTTGCCCCTTTTGGAAGGAGGCCGCCTGCCCGAGTCTGGAACCACTGGAGGTTCCGACACAATGTTCGGCTGAAGGCCAAACTCGAAGCCCTCGGGAGCTTTACTCCCTCTGCTCCCGGAGTCCGGAAGGTCGCCTTGAGGCGCCTCCGGGACTGTCTCCCATCGACCCGGTGCCTCTTGAGACAGCACCTCGGCATTGTCCGTAGGGCAAGGGGAGGTGGTGGTCGGAAGTGGATCGATATCCATATCCGACGAGTCCAAGGAGCCGCCCGACGAAGATACGTCGATACGGACTTGGGGCGGTCTGCATAATCATATTCGGCGTTAGGAGAAGCAGTGCGACAAAGGTATTCTATGAGTTACTCTGGTATCCGAATACTTACGACTTTGCCAGGGGCTTGGCCCTGAGTAGCCACTCGTCTTCGTCTTCGGCGGCGGTGGTGGAGCAGTCCAGAAGGAGAGTCCTTCCCTTCTTGGACCCTTCGCCCCCCCCCCCCACCCCAGTTGGAGCGGCCTTCCTTTTCTTGTCTCCCCCGGATGGAGGGGGAGCATCTTCATCTTCCTCCTTGTCTTCATGGGAGGAGTGCGTCGCAGAGTCATCGGACGATGAGTCCGATACCACCTGGTGTCGGGAACTCTTTCGGGTTCCCTTGGCCTTCTTCTTGGTCTTCTCCGGCACCTTGTAAGGAGCCGGAGTCAGCATCTCCATCCTGAGAGCGTCCGCAGTGTCTTCAGGCAGAGGGGCCGGATGGTTGATCTTCTCTGATGCCCCCACCCAGTCTTGTCAAAGGCATGGGAGCTCAGACCCCGCACGTGGTTAAGCTATGGGAAGTTAAAATACTACCAGATGTACAAAACTTACCGGATTCGTAGGGCGCTTCGTGCTTAGCCCGCGGTCCTCGGTGAGAGAGGGAGGGACCTCGGCACCCTTGAACAGCACCCTCTAGACGTCTTTGTGTGTCGTGTCGAAGAGCTCGCTCAGATTCTGGTGCTGGGCCGATTCAAACTCCCACAAGTCGAAATCCCGTTGTTGACATGGGAGGATCCGGCGGAAGAGCATGACCTGGACTATGTTGACAAGCTTGAGCTTCTTGCTTGCCATATTCCAGATACATTTCTGGAATCCGTCCAGCTCCACCGATGAACCCCAGGATAGGCCCTTCTCTTTCCAGGAGGTGAGCCGCGTGGGGATTCCGAATCAAAACTCGGGGGGCCACCACCCAGTTGGTGTCGCGCGGCTCGGTGATGTAGAACCACGTCAATTGCCACCCCTTTATGGTCTCCACAAATAAACCTTCAAGCCATATAACATTGGGCATCTTGCCCACCATGGCTCCGCCGCATTCCGCTTGTTGGCCTCCCACCACCTTCGGCTTGATCTTGAAGGTCTTCAGCCACAGGCCAAAGTGGGGCCGGATGCGGAGGAAAGCCTCACACACGACGATGAACGCCGAAATGTTGAGGATGAAGTTTGGGGCCAAATCGTGAAAGTCCAGCCCATAGTAGAACATAAGACCGCGGACGAATGGATGGAGTGGAAACCCCAGTCCATGGAGGAAGTGGTGGAGGAAAACTACCCTCTCGTGAGGTTCCAGGGTAGGAACGATCTACCCCGCAGCGGACAGCCAATGCGCGATATTCGCGGCTAAGTATCCGGCTCCGCGCAGCTTTTTGATGTGACCCTCCGTGACGGAGGAAGCCATCCACTTGCCTCCTGCTCCGGACATGTTTGGAGAAGGTTGAGGAGAAGGATGTGGACTTGGGCGTTGGAGCTCGAGTGCGCAAGAATGGATGAGCAAGGAGGAGGAAGGCATGGGTAGAAAAAGGTTAAACCGTATCCCCTTGTAAGGGCGGCCGAAACTATGTGCCCCCACTAGCCTGGTAAAACTCGCTTATCCCCCAAGCGACGTAATTGATGGTGCGGTTGGGTTACCCACGCCCGTATTGATGAGAATCCCGTAATAAGGGGGACACAATCTTTGCTTTGACAAGTCGTGTCAAAAAACTGTCTCGCGTTATGTGCGGGGCTAGTTAAAGAAAAACGATTCGAATAATCACCGAGCCATGGCATGATGTCATGTTGCCAAAACGTGTCAGCAGATTAGATTTGTGGAAATATTATTCTCTCTATGGTGATATGTGGAACTTATTTTGCAGGGTTGGACACTATCCTTTTATTCAAACTCTTCTGTGGTGTATCCGAAGGAGGAACCCGCCATGCAATGCCGAAGACAACACTGCGCACCGGACTCATCATTATTGAAGCCTGGTTCAGGGGCTACTGAGGGAGTCCTGGATTGGGGGGTCTCCGGACAGCCGGACTATATCCTTTGGCCGGACTGTTGGACTATGAAGATACAAGATTGAAGACTTCATCCCGTGTCCGGATGGGACTCTACTTGGCGTGGAAGGCAAGCTAGGCAATACGGATATGGATATCTCCTCCTTTGTAACTGACCTTGTGTAACCCTAGCCCTCTTTGGTGTCTATATAAACCAGAGGGTTTTAGTCCGTAGGACAACATACAATCATACCATAGGCTAGCTTCTCGGGTTTAGCCTCTCCGATCTCGTGGTAGATTAACTCTTGTAATACTCATATTGTCAAGAATAAATCAAGCATGATGTAGGGTTTTACCTCCATCAAGAGGGCCCGAACCTGGGTAAAACATCATGTCCACTGCCTCCTGTTACCATCCGCCTTGGACGCACAGTTCGGGACCCCCTACCCGAGATCCGCCGGTTTTGACACCGACAGCCTCCATTGTCAACATCTGCCGGTTTGCCCGTGTGCTTACCCACTAATCTCCATACCCAGGCCGCCCTAAATTTCTTATATGATGGCTGCCAAACCCCTTTCCCACAGATCCCCAACCCCATCCCCCACTCCAGAGCATCGCAGCCTAAGCTCGGCTACGCTTCCCGTGGAGCTCAAGGAGCGACTGACCCAAAAGAGGTGTATAGCGGTCTCTTCGCCCGACGTCGTCGAGGAAGCTGATTACCATTACTGGCGGCAGGCACTCAAGCAGCGGGCTAGAGCATGCAGGCATGTCTCGTCCGCCGGCTATGACATCGAGGTCATCGACAGCGATGCCCTGAGTCGGGCTGTGTCACAGATTAAGTGGACCACCCCCAACCCCTCGGGTTCAACCGCCGTCGATCTCATCCATGGCCCCGTCGCTGATCTCCTCTGGCTCGTTGTCAACAATTTACCATTCTACGTCGCCATCAAGCCCCTTTTG
This sequence comes from Triticum dicoccoides, assembly GCF_002162155.2. Classification (NCBI taxonomy): domain Eukaryota; kingdom Viridiplantae; phylum Streptophyta; class Magnoliopsida; order Poales; family Poaceae; genus Triticum; species Triticum dicoccoides. The sequence goes on from NC_041380.1 coordinate 82,672,139, forward strand.
TCATTTCTGAAGGACACGTTTTGCGACGCTGGCTTGGGATCCACAGCTTCCAAGTCAAACTTCATTGACGGCGACCACGAGAAGGGCACCCTCTCCTGCTCTTCCAAGGGGAAAGAGCTAGCCCATCTGCTCTTCTAAGGGGAAAGCGCCCGTCTGCGACATCAGGGAGGGCACCCTACAGCCGTGCTCTTCCAAGGGGAAGGAGCCCATCTGCGACAACATGGAGCGCATCCAGGGTCCGTGCTCTTCCCACGGGAATGAGCCCACCTGTGACAAGTGAGGAAACCCATGATTCGTTTATTTCAGTTGTTCACAATCTGATGCTCTATATGTGCAATTATTTACTATGTAGTACATTTCATCAATCCAGTTTTAAACATACCGATAGGAATGCATATATTGGCTTCCTGTTAAGCATGTTATAGCTAGCATATGCCTCTTTTAAAGTTTTTTGATTGTTCGGTTGTTTGTAGTTAGCATATGTTCAATTTCAAATGCTATCTTTGGTTGTTCGTAGTATGCCTTGTTTATTCCAGTTATTAACAACGTGATGTTCTATATGTGCAATATGAACTGTGTAGCTCAATTTCAACAATACCACTATGAATGCCTTTCCATTTGGTTGCTGCATCTTGTAGTTAACATGCCTTTCCATTTTTATTTAACCATAACCAGTGTACTTAGACCGGCACAATACCAGTTTGAATGACCATGTTTGCTTGTTGTTAAATGTTAGGCCTATTGTAGTTAGCACACCTTTCCACTTGTTTTGCTTTACTAGCCTGCTTAAACCTGCACACTGAAGCTATCGTTTGGAGATTATTTTGTCTGCCATGTGTAATTTTGGTTGATGTTTAGCCTATAGTGCTTAACATGCTTCTTGATGTACCTACATAGGACAATTTTGGGAATGACTATTGTTTTCCATTGAGGTTAGTTTCATCCCATGGCTTATATCTGCTCACTATTCAGGATATCCGTAGCTGGTACCATATAGGCCGGCGGCTGATAAGGGACTAATCGGTGAATTGGAATTTTAATTGAATATATCTGCAACCCATTTTCCCTTAGGTTAACTAGGGCCATATGTAATATATCAAAGGCTACATAGCAACATGCACTATACTTAATGTCTAAATATGCAATCCTAGGCTACATAGCAACAAGGAAGAGTGTTACATTAATGTTCTAATGATGTCTAGATATATGTAGAAGAGTAGCAGCAGAAACAGCAACAACACAGCCATGTTTGGATACTCAACTTAGCTAGAGGTTAGAGTTAGTTCCTAGCTCATTACTAACCCTGAACTAACTCCATCCAAAGAGTTGTTTGGATGGCAGGGTTAGATTGACAATAAATGCACTAGGGGAACTAGCTCCAATTAGCACCTCTTGGGTTGGATACTAGTTTTTTTGGGTGGGTTATAGATGCAACTAGCTCAAACTAGCCCTCATGTTTATATATACTTAAGGGCTATTTGAGCCCGAACTAGCTCAAACTAACTGTAACCCGTGGATACAACGACAGATAATTTTTAAGAACGAACTAAACTCCTTCCGGCCCATAATATAAGATGTTAATTCATCTAATATGTGAGTATATTTGATGTTATAAGATACTCCCTCCATTCCTAAATATTTGTTCTTTTTAGTGATTTCAAATGGACTACCACATACGAATGTATATAGACATATTATAAAAGAGTGGTGTACTACATCATTGTGCCATTGCTGTTTAGCTTATAATATTAACTTGGTGCTTTTAGGTACATATGTCATTGGTAAAGATCCACGTTTCGACCCTTTTGCGTATGGGGCAATGAGATATCAATGAACCAGCATCAAGTGAGGAAGTTGATAAAGATTGTTAGTAAAACGGGTCCAAAGATGGCAATTAAACTATTTGTTTACACTTTATCCAAGACAACAGCGAACTGCAGGATGGTAAGTAAGAACTCAGCAGCCTTCTTTTTACTGCCCATAATGAGTTGTTATGGATGACAATGTCTGAAATCTTATTCCATTGCAGTGGTTGCCAAAGCAGTTTACTCAAGATTACCTCTCAAACTACATGATTGGTGGACATGCAAAGGTTAAAGTATTTCTACCAGGACACGATGATTATCTAGATGTTTTCATGAAGACCGTGAAGGATGGGCGGTCGGCCATCAGAAGGGGTTGGACTAGAGTCGTGCGTGCCTTCTGCATGGAGGAGGGCACAATATGGGCATTACACTTCACCTTGTTCAGCAACCAGAATATATTTCACTCTTTCTTTACCGTCTTTAATAGTACAAGTATACAACTATGGTTCATCACTCTTTATTTGGTTCTTATGTAATTCTTGAACATATGTACCTATGAATCGAATAATGCATTGGTTGTTTGAACCTGATGGATATGACTAAAGCTGTAGCATACATTCAAATTCAAATCCAAATCCGGTACAATTTGGAAAAGCAGGAATTAAATTACGGTGAAATTACGCTCTCCACGTTGTTACGGCACACATGGTTGGTAAAACACAAACGTTTGCGATATGCACCAAAATACGAGATGGTTCACAGAGAGGAAACGTGTGCAAGCATGCACACAGTTGCTGTTTGCAAAGCGTGAGTGATGTCGAACAATATCACAAACGGTGCGGGCAAACTAAACATTTGTCTTACTTGCCTTATCGTACATGATTCACAACCATGAACTTTTTCTGATGAAGTATGCATCATAAACGTTGCACCACAGAATAGCGTGTGCGATAGTTGTCGTGTACGACGATGTTACGATGGTCCGACGTTTTGTAATCCTGTCTGACACTCGCACGATGATTAGCTAATCTTCTTAACGGTGAACCGTTTGTGATGGGCCGCGCATCATACACGTTCTATAATAGTGAACCGTTTATGATGAGTCGCGCATCATAAACATAGCACCACAGAATACCGACTGCGATGGCAACGCGAGCAGAAATGAGTAGGAGTAGTGTAGGGGCCCTATCCCCGACGGTTTCTGGGTCGTGTGGAAAGGACCCCCCTATCGCCCACACTCACTTGGCGACGGTTCCAAATTCCATTGCAGAAAGGGGTTTTAAACCGTTTGTTTAGGACCGACGCGCACCAGTGGTGGCTATATCATTCAATTTAGTAAGATGTGCCACAACGGTTTCAGTTTCATAACCATGGAAAGGATCAGATTCAACCAAAGTAATCAACTTGGGATCGATAGAGAACTCATAATCCTTATCAGTAATACAGATAGATGAAGTAGCAAACTCATGATTATATTTCATACTAGCATTTAAGGATTACTCCTTCCACTTGCATAGCAATTTCTTCAGATCATCTCTATCCTTACAAGCAAGAAAGTCTCTAGCTACCTCTCCCTCCATAACATAACCTTCAGGTATATTAGGCAATTCATATCTAGGATAGCTAGGTCTAATAGGTGTTTCATAATTTTTAGTTTCAAAGACTTCATCAGTTTCAGCAATTTCATTAGTTTCAGCATTCTCAATATTTTGAACTCTAGCAAGTTGTTCATCAAGAAATTCACCTAGTGGCACATCATTATCAAGCAAAGTACTAGCATCATCATAAGTATCATTCATAGCAGAAGTAGCATCATCAACTACTTGCGACATATCAAGATTAATAGAAGGTGGTGGTGTCGCAAGCTTACTCAAAACAGAAGGCGAATCAAGTGTAGAGTGTGATGGCAGTTCCTTACCTCCCCTCATCATAGAGGGAACGATCTTGGTTCTATTATCCTTCAGATTCCTGATAGTGATCAACAGATATAAATCCCAAGTAACTCAGCAAATATAGCTATGCTCCCTGGCAATGGCGCCATCAAAAGGTCTTTATAACCCACAAGTATAGGGGATTGCAACAGTTTTCAAGGGTAGAGTATTCAACACAAATTTATTGATTCGACACAAGGGGAGACAAAGAATATTCACGAGTATTAGCAGTTGAGTTGTCAATTCAACTACACCTAAAAGACTTAACATCTGCAGCGAAGTATTTAGTAGCAAAGTAGTATGATAGTAACGGTAATAGTGGCAATAGTAATAGTAGTAGTTCTGTAGTGATTGTAACAGCAGTAGCAACGAAAGTAACTTAGCAAAGATCAATATGTGACGAACTCGTAGGAAATGGATCGGTGATGATATGTGTCAAATGATATTCATCATGTAGAAGTTATAACCTAGAGCAACAAAGAACTAGCTCCAATTCATCAATGTAATGTAGCTAGGCATGTATTCCATATATAGTCACACGGGCTTATGGAAAAGAACTTACATGACATCTTTTGTCCTACCGTCCCGTGGTAGCAGGGTCCTAATGGAAACTAAGGGATATTAAGGCCTCCTTTTAATAGAGAACCAGAACAAAGCATTAGCACTTAGTGAATACATGAACTCCTCAAACTACGGTAATCACCGGAAAGAATCCCAATTATTGTCACCTTGGGGTATGCGGGTCATAACATGTAATAGGTGTCTACAACTTGCAAGATCGAACCAAGAACACAATTATATTCATGGAAACATAAAGGGTTCAGATCTGAATTCATGGCACTCGGGCCCTAGTGACAAGCATTAAGCATAGCAAAGTCATAGCAACATCAATCTCAGAACATAGTGGATACTAGGCATCAAGCCCTAACAAAACTAACTCGATTACATAATAAATCTCATCCAACCCATCACCGTCCAGCAAGCCTACGAAGGAATTACTCACTCTTGGCGGTCGGCATCATGAAATTGGTGATGGAGGAAGGTTGATGATGACGATGGCGACGGATTCCACCCTCCGGAGCCCCGAACGGACTCCAGGTCAGCCCTCCCGATGAAGAACAGGAGGTGGCGGCGGCTCCGTATCGTAAAACGCGATGTCTCCTTCTCTCTGGTTTTTTCTCCCCGAATAGGTACTTATAGAGTTGGAATTAGGGTCGGAGGAGGTCCAGGGGCCCCACAAGCCAGGGGCACACCCTGGGGGGTAGGCACGCCCCTGGGCTTGTGGCCCATGGGTGGCCCCCCTCTGGTAACTTCTTGCACCAATATTTTTTATATATTCCACAAAAATCCTCTGTAAATTTTTAGGTCAATCCGAGAACTTAGATTTCTGCACAAAAATAACACCATGGCAATTCTGCGGAAAACAGCGACAGTCCGAGTTAGTTCCATTCAAATCATGCAAATTAGAGACCAGAACAAGGGCAAAAGAGTTTGGAAAAGTAGATACAATGGAGATGTATCGATATACAAAACCACAAGCTTGGGGATGCTATCTTTGATGAGAATGACATGTTTGAGAATTTATTTGCTGCAAATAATATTTATCCTAAGCTTGGGGATCTATGCTTAATGAAGATGACCTTTTTAGCCCCCCTACTTTTAAAGATCAAATTTGTTATGATGATTGCATGCCTTCTATTTATGATGATTACAATAATTAGGAAAGCGGGTTTGGAAGAGTGTCAACTTTAGATAATAACTATCCCACTATTTGGAGGGTGTTGAATCTTACTATAATGATAAAAGTGGATTTGTAGAGGTAATGATTTTATTTAGTGTTGAATCCACTATTTCAGAAGAGGTTTCAATTGATTATGATGAGAACAAAGCTGCTACTTATGATGATTATTGTGATGATACTTATGTTATAAAAAGTAGTGATAATTATTCTTATAAAACTTGTCATAATTATGAATACCATTACTCTTTTAATATGGAAACAATTTATAGTATTATAATTTCATATGATACTCCAACTATTATGAATGAGAAGAGCATTACTTATGAGAAGAGTAATAAAAAATTCTATGTCTGCGGATCACAAAAGGAAGGCTTTATGTGATAGATATATTGTTGAATTTGTTCATGATGCTACTGAATTTTTTATGGGAGAGGGACATATGCTTTTACATATATCAACAAAATCAAGTTTCCACTCTATGTGTTGAAAGTTTTGAAGTCTTGCTTGTTTTGCCTTCCTATGCTAGTTGATTCTTACTCCCATAAATTGTTTGCTCACAAAATCCCTATGTATAAGAAGTGAGTTAGGCTTAAATGTGCTTGTCATATGTTTCATGATGCTCCCATTATGTCTCAATTCTTTACTTTCATGCGAGCATCATTGAAATCATAATGCCTAGCTAAAAGGGCATTAAAGAAAAGTGCTTGTTGGGAGACAACCCAATATTTCCCCCTACTGTTTTTGTGTGTCCACATGATTAAGATACTATATTAATAATGTCTTATAGATTTTTCAATAATGTGTCCAGTAAAGCCTTTGGGATGATCTAGATGATAGTTGAATTGATTCTATGCAAAAACAGAAACTTTTGCTCTCGGTCGAGGAATTACTATAATTCACTGCAACATGCTTTTGATCTAAATTTTTTACACTTGATTGATATACAAATTGCCTATGTTTTCCTAATTTTAAAGAATTTTTGGAGTTACATAAGTATGGTTTTTTAGATCATTATAGACTGTTCTATTTTCGATAGATTATGTTTTTGGTGCATAGTTTGCTTATTCTATAGTTTCTATGGCTTATACTAGTCAATAAAAATTGTAGAAATGATATAGTGCAGTAGGAATTATGTGAGAACAATTATGGATCCTATCTTGTCAGTACCTGATACGTCTCTAACGTATCTATAATTTTTTATTGTTCCATGCTGCTATATTATCAATCTTGGATGTTTTATAATCATTTTATAGTCATTTTATATCATTTTTTGCTACTAACCTATTGACATAGTGCCAACACTACAAAAAATACACTTCCATGATGATACGTGTTTGTCATAGTAGGTCGTGTTTTCTGTCATGCATGTACATCCATGACGATTTTATGACAGAATCAAGATAGTCATACCTGTGCTGTCGTAGAAGTGTTCCATGACATTACCAAAATTATCATCATGAAAGTGTCCACTTCCATGACGATAAACCGCGCGTCACAGAAGTGCTTTCGTCAAGGGTGACCGACACGTGGCATCCACCGTAACGGAACACCGTTAAGCTATCTGGTCGGGTTTTGGATCCGATAACCCATTAACAGCCCCGACCAATGGGGATTTTCCACGTGTAAAATCATCATTGGCTGGAGGAGACACGTGTCAGGTCCGCGTTGGCATAGGTGTCACTCATCCAATGGGCTAGACGCGCCTATGATATGTTGACACGTGGACCGGCCCATCATGTTTAAATGGTCCGGCCCAACTGAAGGCCCACAAGATTTTGCGAACCATAATGGGTCGGCCCAGCTAAAGGCCGACGAGATTTTGTGGACCATAATGGGTCGGCCCAGCTAAAGGCCCACGAGATTTTGCGGACCATAATGGGCTGGCCCAGCTAAAGGCCCACAAGATTTTGCAGGCCATAATGGGCCGGCCCAGGTAAAGGCCCACAAGATTTTTGTGTGCCATAATGGGCCGGCCCAGGTAAAGGCCCACAAGATTCTTGCGGATCATAATGGGCCGGCCCAGCTAAAGGCCCATGAGATTTCGCCGACATTAATGGGCCGGCCCAGCTGTAGGCCCACAAGATTTTGAGGACCCTAGTAGGCCGGCCCATTAACTGGCTGCCATGTTTTGGGCCAAATGCCGGCCCATATTTGATCCGGTCCATTAATGGCCTACCACGCTCTAGGCCTAATAGTGGCCCATATGAGATCCGGCCCGTTAAAAGCATACCACATTCTGGGCCAAATTACGGCCCAGATCAGGTCCGACCCTTTAAGAGGCTTTGGGCTCAATTATGGCCCATATCAGATTCGGCCCGTCAACTGGACACTATGCTTTTGGGCCCACTTGCTAAAGGCCCACTTAGTAATTCGACCTGATATTAGTTTTGGCCTGTTAAAGGCCCTTTTAACATTTCGGCCCTATATTAATTTCGGCCTGTTAAAAGCCCGTCATATAGTTGGGCCTAACTACGGCCCGGTTTGCATCCGGCCTGCTCGCAGACGATATCTGATTGGGCCAAACAAGGACCGAGACAATTTTGGCCTGTTAAAAGCCCGTGATTTGATTCGCACAATCATGGGTCGGCGTTCATTTCGGGCTGCTACCAGCCTATGAGCTGTTCGGCACGTTTCAGACCCAACCTACATCGTGATTGCATGACGGCCCGATTATGTACCGTAATTTTACGGTTTGGCTGGTTTACTGCGAAGATAGGATATATATACAGTAAAATAACTGCAGCATCATGAATAAGAAAAAACCTAGACTAACAATAAAGAAATTATGGCATATTACATCCACTAGGCATCAAAGTTTGCCACTATGATAATAAAGCACAAGCAGACAGCAGATTACATACACTGGGCATCAAAGATCGCCACAAGTGCAAATAAACATGCCGACAAAATAATATACAAAACCGACAGCACTTCAATAGAGTTCAAGAAAGGTTAGCCCTACTGGGGAGCTGCAGTGCAAGCAGCTGAGCAAGATGATGAGACTGCGCTTGTTCAACACTTATATCTTCCTCACTCTGAAAGATAAACAAGCAGACAGATGACAGGTTTTGCACATAAAAGTATCAATGATGACAATTCATCACATTTCTTACTAACGAATAAAGTGACACAGTTTAAAATTGCATTAACACAATATGGTATTGTTCAGGTTAAGACATGGCAGGAAATGACATTGTGAAGGAGTTGGCAGTTTCACGACACCACTGGATTACAGATCAAGAACTCATAAGTATCAATGGTTAGTGTGCTGTCAATTTATACCATTTCAGATTGGCAAATAAATAGACGGTTTAAATAATAGTAGAATGATAGGACATTGTTCATAGTTAAGACATTGCAGAATATGACATTGTGTTGTAGTGGGTAGGTTCACCACACCACTGGATTACGGATGAAGAATAGAAGCATACATGCAGTGCAAAATAAGATCACTTACTCTGTATAGTTTAATTTACATGGTATGAAGAAGGAACTTGGTTTTACAACTGAAAACTTAAATTGAGAAAGGACAAACTTTTGTTTATGAACTACATAATAAACTTTAAACAAGCAATTTGATGAAAACACCAAAAATAAACAGTTGTTGCAGTCATGCCTAACCAAATATATACAACAAAGTTTGTAGGCTTGAGATGGACAAACTTACATTATTGGTGAAGGCAGGCTCTATAAAGGCCTTGTCCATGCTGATGGGGGGCAATTCAAGAAGTTTACCACAGAATCTTCTTCAAAAGCATTGCCTTTATTCTACATTTTGTTAAGAGTAAATATAGATGTGATAATATACAAAAAATGGAGAATATTTAAGATAAGATGAAGAGTGATGCTATATAACCAAGTAGCTATGAATGTAAGTGCAGCGATACAGGCACAAGGTACAGCCAAGAGCAATGCAAAGCTAAACTTCTTCAGTACCAACCTTATGGTAAGAGTAAATATAGATCTGATGTGTAGAAAATGGAGGGCAAAGGAAAATAAGCTGCAGAGTGATGGTACATGAACAACTACCTGTCATTATAAGTACACTGATAAAGGACAGCATGTACTTACAAGAACAATGCAGAGCTAAAAAAGCATTGGCATTGGATATATTCTACACTAATGTAACCATTCATAAAGATCAGATAATTTAGAGCGAACAATTGATAAGCAAGCTATCATGCATACTGATGTCACATAATGAACCAGGTATGTATGCAAGTACAGTGATACAGGACAACAGGTACTAACAAGAGCAAAGCAGTGGGCAGCATTTTTGCGATATCCTGTCGTTCTTGTCAAACCGGAATTCTTCTTCGAGCAGATTTCCTGCAAAAAAGATCCGTAAGGCACATGCGGAAAAGTGGAAGTTCAAATTGTCATGTGATTTCATAGACAGTACCTCATCTTGGGAACGAGACCAGTGCATAACAAGGTTTTTCCATTCAATGTCTTCTAAATTTAGTACAAGAGACTTCACCGGAAATTCATTTATAGACTTGCCATCAAAGTGTGATTTCCTCAGGTAACACCGATACTGCTGCAATGCTTCCTTGAAAAGCACAAGCCAGCTTTGCTCGTCATGACTATCCAGATTGACCCTCGCCTAGTTACAACAATGTAATGTAAATCATTGATGTGTTCAATCAGCAGAAAACAGGAAAATAATAACCACGAATAATAGCACTTACACGCAAGTTGGACAGGAAGATGTGAAAATGGTGTTTGTCTTCACAATAATCTTCCCATGATGGGAATATATGCACGTAGTCCCTAACAACATTGAAAGCATTGTCTTTTAAACTGGGAATAAATGGAATGGGGTTCCAATCTGCAGGGATTGGCCGTCTCTGCAGTTGGGATAGGTCTTCGGCCGATGGACTTGCTGTACTTTCTGCTGGAGTGGGATTTTTCTGTGATACAGCTGGTGCTATGGCAAATGAAATCGGTATACCTTTTGCTGGAGTGCAGGTCCTGTGTGGTGGGGTTAGTGGTGTGGAAAGTGAAGTATGGGTACAGTCTGCTGGAGTCGGTCCTACGTTTTGTGTCACTAGTTGTACATCCAATATAAGTGGGGTGCTGTCTGATTTCTCCGGAACCACCACATTTTTCAAGGACTTTGCTGGTGCTCCTTTAGGTTCGGCAATCACCCTCTTCCTTTTTGATGTCTGATGCACAAGAACAGCATTTAAGTGGAAAAACATGGTATGATGACAGATGGAATATGTATTGATAATGGATGGGCATGGCATCTCGACATATATGATGAGTAAACTAAGCAGATGGCGGTGCAACAAAGTAGAAGAAATGCAAGACAACATGTGCAAGATACCCGCAATCAATAAAACATTGCCAAATTAAAATAGGCACCTTGATGGGTGAATAGGATAGGCCATCTGCCTTTGACTCCTCGAGGTTAGAATAGTCATTAGGATCATATTCTGAACAAGAATCAACAGGTGGGGAGCGTATGAGTTTCATTGCATCCAGAATGGCACTCAATGCCTTGGTGCCAATTTTGTAAATCATTGCAGTGTTTAGCTTCAAGAGTGGTCTGCTGCTAGTGCGACACAAAGCACCTACACAGATCATAGTGTAGATATAACTGGAAAATCTTAAGCATCAGAGTAAAATTAGCAAAGTGGAACTTGCTAGAATATATGTGCTAGTATTGCCGGTACGGCTAGAAAGGCTTCGGATACCAGCTCTCTTCAAGTGAAGGTGCGGTATTGTTAATATCAATGTAACTCTCAAAGGCGACATAGCTCCCCGCATTTCCTTGCTATTCTTATAGGATTCAAGTGGGCAGGCCACTACAAATCCTATTCCTATGTTTACAAGATCCTACGAATCAAAGAGGCTCAAAGTGTCCATCACAACCAACCATATAGACCTCTACACTGCCAATGTCCCTGCTCATCTTCAGTACATGGAACATACTGTACTACTATCATACTCCCTCCGTTCCAAAATATAAGTCTTGGTAGAGATTTCCACTATGGATCACATACAGATGTATCCAGATACACTTTAGAGTGTAGATTCACTCATTTTGCTCCATATGTAGTCCATGGTGGAATCTATACAAAGACTTGTATTTAGGAACGGAGAGAGTACATATTAAAGAAGTACGAAAGAGGAACATGGTAAAGAAGAGCAAGCAGATTTTGGATAATAAAATGTTGGTTGCGCAGTGCCCACACATGATGAACCAGAGCGCATTAAGAATGCAACTCCCAGCTGTCTCTCGACCATTTCAGGCGGTTGGATGAAGATCCTACGTCTCCTAACCCTTCTTCTTCCTCTCCTCTGATTCTTCCCATACAGAACACCGCACGGGCCGCCGGCCGGACCACCGGCCCCCACCGCTTGTGTTCCTCCACCACCCCCACCCCCCACCCCCGCGCCAACCCCCACCCGCATCGATTTTTCTTCGTTCGGCGAGGCCCCACAACCACCCGAGCCCCTTCGATCGCACCGGCGAACTCCAGCGAGCTTCAAAAAATCGACTGACCCAATTTTGAAATTTAGTCTACTGTGATTTAACTAGTGTGGAATATAAAAGGGGAAAACCATAAGCATTGGGAGTATAGTGTTGAGCGTTCCATGGCCGATCTGAAGGTGCAAACCGGACAAAGGCAACTTCGCAACCAAGACAAGAAATCAGAGTAAAGCAGTGGTGATCTATTTTCTTGTTGTGATTAATAAGTTGAGCAGATACGAAAGAGTACCGCCTCTGGTGCGGCGCCGTGTACGCATCTACTGAGGATTTGACGGTGTTGCGGTAGCGATGGCTGTCGGCGGCGTGGAAGCAGATCTAGGAGGGTAGATGGTGGCGGCGGGGCGCGGTGGATGAGACGGTCGTAGGAGCGGCGCCGGCAAGGTGGACGATGACGGGGATGAAGCGAGAGGAAGGGATGCAAGGATCCTGGTCCGAAGCCATGGATGAGAGAGGTCGATCTCTTGTAATGGCAGCGGCGGCGGGGTATCAGCTTCAGCATGGTGGAGGAGGACGGGGTGGATGGGGTGGCGGACGGCGGCGGACGGAGGAGGGTGGGGTGGAGAGGGTGTTCTGGCGCCCACGAAGTACGAATGGGGAAAAGGGAGGTAGAGAGGAAGGGGGAACCATGTATTCAAGGCGCGCTTGTCTCAAATGCGAGGAAATTTACAAACTTAGCCCCCGTTTCAAATTTCTACTACATCACAGCAACATTAGTCGGTTGGGGATAGGACGGTAATCTCGCATACACCGAATATTTGCCGATGAGAGTTTGTTTTTGGCGCCCACCATGTATGAATATGAATCGGGGAGCGAGTCGATAACGGCCGAGGACACACTATGTTTTGGCGCCCACCGTGTATGAATCCGGGTGAGAGGCAGTTACGTCACGTTTGGGTGAAATTACAAACCTACCCCTATCGAAACCTATAGAAATCCAGCAGATAGGCTTTGTGTGGCAGGGATAGGCAGTAGTGATTTCCATCTCGCAGATTTTCGTTTCGGGCGGTTACTACGACTTTCCCCGCTTCGTTCAAATTTTGCAGAGTGCGCGTTTACCGTGCCAACTCAATTCGAATCCCGTTTGTATTCTATTTTTTCGGGCGGGATCCATTTTCAATTGGAATTACATTCTATATACATCATTTTTTATATATACTTTCAAAAGCACAACAAAGAATTCTGCTCCTTTATATGTATAATTCGATTTACAAATATAACGATCTCGAAATCTTAAGGTTGAATTCGAAAAAATTTAACCAAATTATGTTCTACTAAAATGTATGGATCAGTAATATCTACATATTAAATAACATAGATGTGCGTGAATTCATATGAGTATGCATGTTTGATAGATCAATTTTGGTTCGAGTATGGATTACATGTATCATCATCTCGAATTCAAATTTTTGACTCCCTTTTTGTTCACTCCTTTCACGCCCATCTCTCTCGCATGCATGCTCCTTCAGGTAGCTATCACTCTCTTTTCTCCAGCTCGCCCGCACGCTCACTTCATGTTTATCCTATCCTCACAAACATGGTCTCTCAACGTCTCCCTTGAGAAGTGTCACACTCTCCTTATCATTATACATTACATGGTTTTCATTATCTCTCACGTCTCTACTGTTCTCTGGTATCACTCGGTACCTAAGCTTTCTTTTTCACCGCCACACACACAGTCTCCACTTGTCTTTCACTTTGTCTTTCTCTCTATGGGATTCTGTCACACACCCTATATGTCTCTACATATGACTCATACCACTAAAATTACTCTCTCTCTCTCCTGTAGACACAACATTTGTTGCGGTCTCCTTTTCGTCTCCATCCTAGACTGACATTATTCATTTGTTTACCGATCAGACAACCCCGACTACCATCTCCTCTCTCTCTCTCTCTCACACAAACACACACACAACTCCTGCTTCCACTCCCCTTCCCGACTACCATCTCTCTCACACACACACAAAACTCTCGCTTTCGCACCCCGACTCGTATTTCCCTCACAAACATTTATCGACTAGCTAGCCTCTAGATAGGTTTATACACCTGCACACCCGTGCTTCCACCATCGCATACATGTCTCTCTCCCGCTCCTTGTATCTATGTAGATTTTTCTTCCCTTCTTGAGACACGCCCTCTTGATCATGCACGCACACACTATCGGCTCATTTTAAGCTGATAGCTATCGCACACACACTCCTTGTGTCTTTGTCACACATGCACTCCGTCCTCCTCCACTCTCCCTCTCTCTCTCACACACACATGGGCTTTTTGCAACAACTAGCAAGATGCCCATGCGTTGCACGGAACATCAAGATGCATTTGTATGAGTAGTTTATCTTGTGGGGGAAAAGGATGAACGAGGGAAGGCCTTATTTGCAAATGTGGAGAGGGGTGTGGGTATCTTTTTGCAAAATTGCCATAGTTTCCTTCCTATCCGTCAAATATAGATCAGACGGCCTATATTGCAGGATGGTAGGCACACGATCATCACCGACAATGCTTTTTATAAGAGTATGGATAAAAAATAGAGTTGGTGATGATGGTGGGCCTGCCATCCTGCAATGTAGGTCGTCCGATTTATATCTGACGGATAGGAAGGAAAATATGGCAATTTACCTGCACTCTTCACCACATTTGCAGATAAGGCCTTCTCTCGTTCATCCTTTTCTCCCACAAGATCTTGATGTTCCGTGCAACGCACGGGCATCTTGCTATTAAGAGTAGAAATTAGACATATACCACTTCTCGAATCTTGAAACCAACAACATTCCTCCCTTATCTCATCAAAACCGCCAAAGGAATATATTTTGAGTGAAACATAACATATTTTTAGTGATATACGTATTTCAAAACTAGACTTTTTTCTATCAAATCAGTGAATATGTATTAATCTACTTTGATCATGTGGCAACGCATTGGCACATTGCTAGTAGTTATTATAATTTTTTGGACACCAGACAAATGGTGGAGTACATATACGAAGAGAAGAGGCGCACGCACGCAGTCGGCCTCTCGCTGTCTCGCACACATGAGTGTTACGTAAAGGCGACGTTAACAAATAAACCCTAAAATCCTACGTGCACGGTTGCTGCATTCACGGGTACCGGGTACGTGGTGGAGCACCTTTGTATGAATAGTCAGCTCGCGTGATAATTTCATCCGTAGGAGTTGATGGTCGGGACCACAGGTGAACGAATTGGAGCGCGGTGGCTCGCCAGTTGCCATAGATCGAGTAGCCACGTTTAAAATATCGTTTTTTTAGCGGGGTTAATTTAATCTGCATGCATGACTCTCCTCCCCCCACTATCATCGAATCCATTTTGACCAGCAATATTTCCACCCCTTCGCTCCCCCGTAATTTACTCCAACAAATATGCCCACGTAGCTATTACTTAACTGCAGGTGCATTGGGTCACTGACATATGGGCCCAACAGGGGTCTGGCCCACATGTCAGTAACGCAATTGGATCTGCAGTTAAGTCAGTGCAGCTCAGTCCATATCTTACGTAGGTGTGCCATTGCTCGCTATAAATATTGCGCCTCCCATGACATCGCTATCTCCTCCCTCTCACGTTCATGTTCATCGCTATCTCCTCCCCCTCCCTCTCACGTCGACCACCATGGCATCGCCCCTCCCATGCCCTAGGAGCCCCTCGCTGCACCGCGCGGACGGTCACACGTCGTTGTTCTGTTCCACGCCGCCACTAGTCGAGGAGGACGCGTCGGTGTTCCGCTACACGACGCGTCGCCGTTCCATTCCTTGCCGCCACTAGTCGAGGAGGACGCGTCGGTGTTCCGCTACGCGACGCGTCGTCGTTCCGTTCCTTGCCGCCACTAGTCGAGGAGGACGCGTCGGTGTTCCGCTCCTCACCGCGACGCGATGCGTCGCCGTTCCGTTCCTCGCCGCAACTAGTCGAGGAGGACGCGTCGGTGTTCCGCTCCTCGCCGCGACGCGTCATGGTGGACGCGTTGGCGTTCCCAATCTTGCCAGCACGCGTGCCGGAGGACGCGTCGGCTCCCCGCTACGAGGAGAACGCCGCGCCGCCAGCCGAGCCCCCTAGCCTTGAGGAGCTTTGGAAAGAAATGGATGTCGCCTTGTGGGAGGCTTTGCCTCCAGCAGAGCGTGCCAAAATAGAGGCGGAGAAGAAGGCCGTGGAAGAGAAGCGCACCACGGAACAAGCTGCCTGGGAAGCCTATGTCGCGTCCGAGAGAGTCAGGCAATTGGCTCTTTGGCAGAGGACGCCTGTGCCGACGCCCTGAGTGCAGTCGGGCCCAAGCGCCTCATCTACGCTTGGCGGTACATGGACCGGGTGCACACTTCCAGCGAGGAGGAGTACCTGTTGGCGTCGGATCACCACACCGGTGAGATCGCGTTCGCCCGCCGACAAGCCGCCAATCAGCACCTCGCAAGTTGCGAGGCTGAGGAAGAGGCGTTGTGTCGGTGCGCTGGGAAACGGCCGCGCACCAGGGCACTCATGGCGCGCCGCAAGCGCTCCTGCGAGCGTCGTGGATTTTAGGAGGAGTATAATTTTTGTTTCGTAAGGCGATCTCATTAGTTTTGGGACGCAAATGATAAATCCTGAACGTTCAAGAATTTTTAGTGTCCTTAATTAAGTATGTAAAAGGGAAAGTTTGGAAACCTTGTGTATTCGTATGCATTTTGCAAGTACGTGCATATAGCACAAACTTTACTATATACTATCGCACTACACGTATCTCTCGATATATGCTTGCAGACTGTGCTACTCCCTCCGTCCAGGTCAATAAGTCATCTTTGGTTGTGCACCGTGACCAAGAAGGAGGGAAGACTTATACACCTAGACGGAGGGAGTACTACTATTACTTATGTACTCCCTCCGTCCGGGTTTATTAGGCCTCTCAGCATCACAAGCATGTCCCCTTTTATAAGGCCCCGCGTTTGAAAGGTGCATGCATGCAACCATTTCATTGGTTGTATTGAAAGCTATTGTTGTTGGTGCCATGGCTGAAAAGTTAATACACTTCATGTGTGCTTTTTCATTGGCTGCATGCATGTGAGAGAGTGCATTGGGAGTGGAATGGAAGAATTAAGGTGAGCAAGTTACTATGTGTCTTGGTCTAAGAGAAGTTGTCTTTAGGCCTAATAAACCCGGATGGAGGGAGTACGTGCAAATGCACGTTTTAACATTACGATGCGGTTTTTGTAAAAGTAGAAACACAGCACTAGTCAAGCTTGTGAAACGATTCAATGCAAAACAAATGCAAAAATGCTCGTTTGATTGTAATCCCATAACTACTACCTTCGTCTGGTTTATTGGTCCCCACTGTAATCTGTGTCAAATTTTGATCATAAATTTAACTAATGAAATGTTAGTGCATGTCACATGCACTACTCCATCCGTCTAGGTGAGTAAGTCATCTTAGGCTGTGCACCGTGACCAAGGAGGAGGAGAAAACAAGAAACGTTAATGTTTATTTGCTAATTAATAGTATTGCATGCAATGAACTAACCACTGCATGTCATGTTTGATATCTCAAGTCATTAAAAGCATGCACACTCTTTATCTCTTATTGGTTGATATGTCAAGAAACAAGAAACGAGGTAGAAGTTAATGCACCGCGCCTAAGTGTTTTGGGATTATTTGGTTTTCGTACGATGACTTACACACCTAGACGGAGGAATTACAATGGTGAGGAATAAACCAGTTAAATCTTTGGTCAAAATTTAGCACAAATTACAATGGTGAGGAATAAACCAGGACGGAGTAGTTGTTTAGAAGCCCAAATAAATGAGTAGTACACTCCACTGTGACTAGTCTTGTGGGAAAATCTGGGGAAGCCGCCAAAAGTACTGGCCCTAGGAGTAGTAGCTAGGGATCGAGTGTGCGAGATGAACCGGAGAAAGTAAATGCAGAGAGATGAAATGCAAAAAAGACGAAGGGATGTGATGGTTGCTTGTCCGTTTATTTTACCAGGCCACTTATTACTAGGAGTGGTTGGGTTTTGTGATATGACGACTTCACTGTCACGCTACGAGCGGGGTGAGAGGTGAGACTCCCGTGCAGCGCCGCCCTCTACACTTGTACTACAACGGTTGTGGTTTATTAGTCCCCCATTGAATTTGACTGAAGATTTAACTGACAAAATGTTAGTGCATGTCAACAAAAACTATATCATTGGATTCATATTTGAACATAGTTTTGAATGATATAATTTTAGGTGACATGCATCAACATTTATCGTACTATATATAATATTAGTTCAATTTTTGGTCGTACTAATCTATAGTAGTAAGGTGCCTGTGCGTTGCACCGAAGAGTGAAATGCATTGATCAGGGAGTTGTTTATTTTGACAAAGGATGTGGGGGTCATCTCATGTGTAACAGGTATCGATAGGTTTCTTCGGATATTATTTCATCTCTAGAGCTCACAAACATCAGGGTGAAATAGATAAAAAAGGTATCTTTTGCAAACAAAAGCATTCAACTATTCAACCTGCATCCAAAACTTGTGAAGAAATAACACTTATTGTGCTTTGCAAGAAATGATCTTTAAGAATTAGTTTTTGAGTATCGATTGTTATACATGTTGGCTACAGATGACATGGCACTTTCTTATAGTCAAGAGTTGGCTATACTATTAAGTAATATTAACCATGCCCTTATACACCTAGACGGAGGGATTAAATCAGGATGACTTGCATGTGGGCAGAGGAGATGTAAGAAATGGTTCATCGTAACTCTATCACCAGTACTGTAGTAAAAATTCATACATGGAAGACTCTAGACTAAACCATAAACGGATACACTTTTATTCATGCGCGATACTCCAATAGAGCAAGATCCTGCATGGAAGTCTCCACATGCTTAGACAGCGGATTACATTGAGCAAAGACTAATGATCAACATTTAACTTGATAATGCGTATGTCCAGGTGAACCTCCTTGGAGTCCCCGTGCACCGCGTCGGCGGGTAAAGGATGCCATGGGTTTTCCAAGTCCACATTGGCAGGATAGTCCCAGCTCCCCAGAGTCCAAGTCCATTCGATGAGGCCGGTGTCGCTGCCCAGGCGACCCGAAGGGGTAGTAACACTGACCACGCACACGTACATCGGCCTCGTGTCAGTGTCAGCGTCAGTGGCATCGCCCTTGACATACATTACAGAGACGGGGCGGCGGCCTGCGCGGGCCTCGCCGGTGCCCACAATCAAGAGGAAGACGTTGTCGTCCTCCTCGGAGACTAGCGGGCGGCGGTGATCCTCCAGCGACTCCGGCATGGTGAATGGGTAGCACATCTCGTACTTGATGTTCTCCACCAAGGGCCAGCAGTGACCGCTGCACGCATATGTGAGGTGATGCACCATGTCCGCCGGCGAACCACAAAACGGCATCGGGCACTCATAGCAGTGGACGAAGGGCTCCTTGGAGGCATCGACCAAGCCGTCCATGAAACGGGAGTGGCTGTAGGGGACGTTGCGCCAGTTGAATATATGAGAAAGTTACTACGAGATTTAATCCGAATAAGCACAAAATAAATCATGAATTCTATCAAGATTTCGAACAGGAAGGACAGAAACACATACTGTGCAACGGGAGCAGCATCGTTGGTGTTGAGGTTGTCACCCATGTCCAAACACCACTTAGACACGGTCTTTGAGCACGGTTCGTAGTCGTTCCACGCTCGGGCATTGAAGTTTGTAACTATTTTAGATTAGAATATACTACACCTCCGGTGCTAGTAGATGAGCAGAGTCCTACTCTGCTACTCTACTCAAGCAAGTTAGGGCATAGCACTGTAGGGAGTACCAGTATTGTGATCACTCAAGCAAGTTGTCTGGCATCGACATGACCCTACGCTGCTGGTATGTGTCTCGTAAGTCAAGTTGCATGCTGTAGTCATCATCACATGTCCACTTCCCGTAGCACATATTCGCTTCTCCATCTTTGTCCGCACATAATCTCGTCCAATCTTCCATCCCCGCTAAGGCGCCTCCCCCCTCGTCCGAAACCCAAGCACTAACAATGGCAGAACCGAGCAGCGTCCGCCGAAAGAGTGGCTGGAATTCGCTCCCCACAGAGGTAATCAAGCTCATTGTTTCACGTGTGGACAATCTCAGTACCATGCCGCTCGCCGCGTGCTCGTCGGGGTTGTACGGTTTACTCAAAGCCCTCGAGCCAGAGCTTTTTAAGCCAGCTCCTTGCTTGCTGATGCCGCCTGATCTTCAGAAACGGCGTGTCACGCAGCATAACGATCGTAGGGTGGTGAGCATCAACCCCCTTGACTGCGATCCAATCCCCGTCAGCCTCAACTACATTAACGGTATGTACTGGGTCGGCATGAACACGTCTTGGATGGTGCTCGTCGACGGTCACGGCAGCTGGATGCTCGTGGATGCTCGTGGAGGTCTTCACTCTTCTGGCCTGCTTACTGCTTCTGTTGCACCCCCAGCCCTGGTTGCTGTTGCTGTTGTTTTCAATGTACAATCAGTAGTATATTTCGTCTGTTGGTTGAATAAATGTGTTGTTAGAACGACAAACACAATGTTTTGGAAGTCGCTGCACGATTCGATCCTTTAGTGCCCCATACCATACGTAGCGCATACTATTTTTCATACGGAACATATTTTCCACTTGTTGATAACATGCAGCCCACTAATGAAGGCCCAATAGAGAAGCCCATAATTAACTAGAAGGGAGGCTCTCACATGAATCCTGCCCAGGTACATGCTCATGGTCCCCTAAACATAAATAAGTAAATAAATAAATAAAGCTAAATGCTCATGCACTAGTTCTTTGGGAAAATAGGTAGCCCAGTATTTCTTTTTGAAGAATACCCAAGCTAGGCCTATTTACTTTCTCCGAATTACTGGGTTGCAAATCTTTCAAGACGAGGAGTGATGCATTCCGGCCTGGCTTAAGAGTATGGTCAATGTCTGTTAAAATTAATATCAAAAGGGGTTGAAAATTCCAAAAAAAATTATAGCAAATGGGATATAAGTTTATTTTTTTTGTTTTTGTTCTTCACTGATATCTTATACGTATTTCATTGGATTTAACATGACATAGTACTAATATATTTTTAAATTTGTTTTAGTATGGTTATTAATTTTTGGATTAAGAATATTTCATTCCCCAACAAAAGTTTGTGAATTTTTTCAAAATTCCCACATATTTAGTTAATTTTTTGACCCCGGTACTGACCAGAAAATGGCTAGCAATTCTAAAAATAGAAAACGGGCTGCAATAAATTCCATATGAATTAGAAAATGAGTAAAAGTTATAAAAATAATAGCAAATGGGTTGTACACGCCATAGATTTCGAGGCTGACTTGTTTACGCAAGGCTTTGTCAGTGAACACACGATTCTAGCAGCACTGACTGTTGGATGTCCATCCAACGGCCGACGTGCTTCTTCAATCTCTGATCTTCCTGCTCCAGCCGCCTAAACTAGCGCCGGCGGGACTGCCTGCTCCCTCCTCTTGTGGTCCGCTGTGATGCCACGCGGGCTTCCCCGGCCCACCCTACTCCCTCCGCTGGCATGGCCGCACGCAATCAACTACCTCCTTATTATGCGAAAAAAAATGATTCCTCCCACTGACATCTAGGGCGCACCGGTTGGGAGGCTGACCTGTGGGCCTACTAAGTTAACGCGTACGCAGGGCTTGTCAACTTAGTCAACAAACGATTCTAGCAGCAGTAACCGTTGGATTTGAATCAAACGGTCCTGCTGCTTCTTCAATCGCTGCTCTTCTTGCACCAGCCGCCCAAACCAGCGCCTGGGAGACCGCCTGCTCCTGCCTCTAGTGGCCGGCTGTGCTGCCATTGAGGCCTCATCGCCCCCTACTACTCCCACCACTAGCCAGGCCCTGCGGCGACGGCAGCCTCACACCGCAGCCGAACCAGTGAACCTTCATACTCCTCTCCACGTGGGCATCCACTGCCGCGTCTTCCCCGGCTCCGCTTCGTCCCCTTCCTAGGCCTCGCCGTTGTCCACCGCCTTGGTGCTCTCGGCGCGGCGTGGTCAACGCGATCAAGGAACGACTTCCATCAGAAGAGTACTGTACGTGGAGAGGCTGACAGCTGGGTCCACGGCCACAGCCCGGTTTTTTTGTGATTTGCCAAGTAAGTCGCTTTGTCAGGCCTGTTGGGCTACAAATCTTTCAAGACGAGGAGAGATTTCATTCGGCTGGTCGAGAAAATGGCCCATCAGTAATGAGAAATGGGTTGTATATTTTTAAAACACATCAAATCGGCAATTAGTTTCAAATATCTTTTTTTCATTTCAAGATTTTAAATTACATTAATTTTTATGAGTGGAGAATTTGTTGGATTTTATATTGATATACATTTATTTTTAAAATCAGTTTGAATGTGAGTCAAAATTTTGGGATTAAAAACAGTTCGGAACGCACCGAAATATGCAAAATTTCGTATAATTTTTTAATCGTGGCCACAATATGGGCTGTAATGCTAACAAAAAGAATATGGGCTCCAAAAAAACCTTCATAATTAGCAAATGGGTTGTAAATTATTAGAAATAATGGCAGATGGGATGTATGTTGTTTTCCATAGATTTGAGGCTTTCCTAAAAAAAGGTTGATGCACAAGCAGTGACAGTTGGATGGCCATCCAACGGCCGTCGTGCTTCTTCAATCTCTGCTCTTCCTGCTCCAGCCGCTCAAACAAGCGCCGGTGGGACTGCCTACTCCCTCCTCCCCGCGGCCGGCTCTGCTGCCGCGCAGGCCTCACCGCCTCACCGTACTCCCATCGCTGGCCTAGCCATACCTCTACTCACCCACACCTGCTGTTATTCTCCGGCGACGGCAGACGAACCAGTAAACCCTCGTACAGTCGTACTCCCCTCCGCCTGGGAAACAACTGCCGAGTCTTCCCTGCCTCCGTGTCGTTCCCTTCCTAGGCCTCGCCGTCGTCCACCGCCCTAGTGCTCTCGGCGCGGCCTGGTCAACGTGGTCAACGACCGACATGCATCTGAAGTGGACTGTACGTGGAGAGGCCGACAGCTGGGTCCACGGTCGCATGCAAGGAAATGCCTCCTTATTATGCGCAAAATAATGATTCCTCCACCTGACATCAGGGACCCACCGAAAGGGCCTCTGTATTTCGCGAAAAAAATGTTACCGCCGCTGACAGCTCGGACCCACCAGCTATATCTTTGCACGCAAGGAAGTGCCTCCTTATTACGCACAAAAAATGAATACTCCCCCTGTTAGCTGGGACCCAGTATAGTGGCAGGCTGACTTGTGGGCCTACTAAGTTGACGGGGACGGAGGGCTTTGTCAACTTAGTCAATATGCACGATTCTAGCTCCAGTGACCGTACAATGTCCATCCAACGGCCGTAGTGCTTCTTCAACCTCTGGTCTTCTTGCTCCAGCCGCACAAACCAGCGCCAGTCGTGCCTCGTGCTCCTGCCTCCCTTGGCCGGCTGCGATGCGACAGAGGCCTCACCGCCCCCTACAACTCCCACCGCTGGCTAGGCCATCCATCTACTCACCCACACCCCCTGTTATTCTGAGGCGACGGCAGCCTCACGCCGCAGCGAACCAGTGAACCCTCGTACTCCTCTACGCGTGGGCATCCACTGCCGTGTCTTCCCTGGCTCCGCGCCATCCCCTTCCTAGGCCTCGCCGTCGTCCACCGCCCTGGTGCTCTCAACACGGCGTGGTCAACATGGTCAAGGAACGGCTTCCATCGGACGTGGACTGTACGTGGAGAGGCTGACAGCTGGGTCCACGGCCGCAGAAAGGAAGTGCCTCCTTATTACGTGCAAAATAATCATTCCTCCACCTGACAGCGGGGACCCACTGAACGAGCCACCGTATTTCGCGAAAAAAACATTTGCCCCCTCACTACTTGGACCCACCAGCTACATCTTCGCATGCAAGGAAGTGCCTGACAGTCGGGACCCACCTGGTCGAAGCGTACGTAGCATTGTCATTCTTGTCGCGAATGTGTACGTACATATATACTGGTGGATGTAGAGGCGCGCACGTAGCATGTACACGTACGTACAGCGGCCAGGGTGCAAGAAAGGAAATACGGTCACGTATGTGTACATACGGGCGGGGTCTCGAACGCCTACTCGCGCATACGTACGGCGAGGGCTCGTGTACATGGCTGGGTCGGAACGGAGAAACAGCGTCGTCGTCGCGTTCATGGGGAGGCAACGGAATGCGTCGTGTTCATGGGGAGGCAACGGAATGCGTCGTGTTCATCGGGAGGCAACGGAATGCGCCGTGTTCATCGGGAGGCAACGGAACGCGTGGGAGTCAACCGGCTGGGTCGGAACGGAATGCGTGGTCGTGTTCATCAGGAGGGCTTGCATGGAATAGGCGATGGAAACGAGGCCTGGCGTATCGCAGAACGGAGGAAACGGACCTCCTACGGTCGAAACGGGGGTCCTGTTCATCGGGAGGGGTGTGGCGTACCGCAAAACGGACGAAACGGACCTCCTACGGTCGAAACGGGGGTCCTGTTCATCGGGAGGGGTGTGGCGTACCACAAAACGGGACTCCACGGGATACTGTTCATCTCCACCGTCGACCTCCTCTAGCCTCCTAGGGCTACCATCGGCCTCCTCCAGCCTCCACGGGCTCCTATTCATCCAGCCTCCACCGCGCGCTACTCCACCGGCTACTGTTCAACTACCCCTCCACCATCTACTGTTCATCCAGCCCTCCACACCACGGGGTCCTATTCAACCACCCCTCCACCGGCACCCCTCCACCTCTACTGTTCATCCAGCCCACCACCACACCACGGGGTCCTGTTCATCCAGAGGCAACGCCACCACTCACTGTTCATCCAACCCCCCCCCTGCAACGCTCACTGTTCATCCTATCGATCGGCTTCAGTTAGTAGTAGTAGTGAAGGAATCGCTCGATCGGGTTCAGTTAACAGCCATCGCTCGATCGCTCGGGTTCAGTAACGCGTAGCCTGCAGTGCAATCGATCGGGTTCAGTTAGAGCCCAACGCCCCGCTCGGGTTCAGTTAGAGCCAACGCCTCGCACACACGCGCGTACGTGTACGAGAGAAACGCGCATCGCTCGGCCCCCGACCTCCCACCGTAACCGGGAACTCCCCGAAATTTTCCTCCCCCTCGCTTCTACCATGGTTTTTTCCGTCATGGACGGCCCAAAGAATGTCATGCGGCTGCGTCTCCGGCCCGCCCAGGATGAAAAGCCCATTTTCTATCATGGTTTTTTGTCATAAAAGTAGGAGCCCACCACATCTATGATGATACCGGGTTTTGTCACAATTATCGTCATAGAAGTGTCATATGTATGACAGAAAAAAAATTCGTTCGGCCCAAAATGTCACGGATGTGTCTTTTTTTTGTAGTGTTCCCGGTGCACGCGACTGCTCCGCGTCAAGGCTGGCCCTACTTTGGATGAGTCTCCATCGTGGGGAGCGACACTAACTGCGATGATATGGATCGTTCCATCGATGAAGAACACGTGGGACTGGAACTACGAGACGGACATGTACCCAGGAGTGGACGTACGAACCTGAGTAATGTAGCGCAATAAGTGAAGTAGAAAGGCACAAATAGTATGAACATGCATGGCATATAGCCATTTGTCTACTACGTACCACTAAATGTTGTACGTGCAATACACGGTGATGTTATGGAGTACGTGCCTAAGTACTCTACTACTACTATATTAATTGGAGGCACATATTAGGTTTTATATTTGTTTAAGTGTATGCCCCGAGACCATCCAACTAGACGTGTCTTT
This sequence comes from Triticum dicoccoides, assembly GCF_002162155.2. Lineage (NCBI taxonomy): Eukaryota > Viridiplantae > Streptophyta > Magnoliopsida > Poales > Poaceae > Triticum > Triticum dicoccoides. Next base: position 82,697,854 of record NC_041380.1, read on the forward strand.
CTCTCCGGGTCGCACTTTGTATCGTTCATACCTCTAGTACTACTACGTGTGGTCTCCGACCCAGAAGTGGAAGAAGTGGAGACGCTCTACCACGTTGTTCATGTCCCACTCCTTTCGCTGATGTGTGGGACATCCAGCATGTGTCGTGTTTGGCACTCCTTCATCGTAATACTCCCCCTACTAGCTGGGACCCACCATCGTGGGAGGCTGACTTGTGGGCCTACTAAGTTGACTGGGACGGGGGCCTTTGTCAACTTTAGTCAATATGAACGATTCTAGCTCCAGTTACCATACGATGTCCATCCAACGACCGTAGTGCTTCTTCAACCTCTGGTCTTCTTGCTCCAGCCGCCCAAAGCAGCGCCGGTCGTGCCCCATGCTCCTGCCTCCCGTGGCCGGCTGTGCTGCCGCGGAGGCCTCACCGCCCCCTACTATTCCCACCGCTGGCCAGGCCTTGTGGCGACGGCAGCTTCACACCACAGCCGAACCAGTGAACCCTCATACTCCTCTCCACGTGGGCTTCCACTGCCGCGTCTTCCCCGACTCCCCGTCGTCCCCTTCCTAGGCCTCGCCGTCGTCCACCGCCCTGGTGCTCTCGGCGCGGCATGGTCAACGTGGTCAAGGAACGACTTCCATCGGACGTGGACTGTATGTGGAGAGGCTGACAGCTGGGTCCACGGCCGCAGCAAGGAAGTGCCTCCTTATTACGCGGAAAATAATGATTCCTCCACCTGATAGCTGGGACCCACCGGACGAGCCACTGTATTTCACGAAAAAATGTTTCCCCCTGACTGCTGGGACCCACCAGCTACATCTTCACACTCAAGGAAGTGTGTTCGGGCAAAACAAACGATTTGCCCCCCTGACTGCTGGGACCCACCAGCTACATCTTCGCAGGCAAGGAAGTGCCTAACAGTCGGGACCCACCTAGTCGAAGCGTATGTAGCGTTGTCACTCTGGTCGCGAACGTGTACGTACATATATACTGGTGGATGTAGAGGCGCGCATGTGTCATAGTAGAGGCGCGCACGTGTCGTGGTAGAGGCGCGTACGTGTCGTAGTAGAGGCGCGCACGTAGCATGTACACGTACGTACAGCAGCCAGGGTGCAAGAGAGAAAATACGGCCACGTATGTATACATACGGGCGGGGTCTCGAGCGCCTACTCGCGCATACGTACGACCAGGACTCGTGTACATGGCTGGGTCGGAACGCAGAAACAGCGTCGTCGTCGTGTTCATGGGGAGGCAACAAAATGCGTCATGTTCATGGGGAGGCAACAAAATGTGTCGTGTTCATGGCGAGGCAACGGAATGCATCATGTTCATCGGGAGGCAATGGAACGCGTGGGAGCCAACCGGCTGGGTCGGAACGGAATGCGTGGTCGTGTTCATCGGGAGGGCTTGGACGGAACAGGCGATGGAAACGAGGCCTAGCGTACCGCACAACGGAGGAAACGGACCTCCTACGTTCGGAACAGGGTCCTGTAGATCGGGAGGGGTCTGGCGTACCATAAAACGGAGGAAACGGACCTCCTACGATCGAAACGGGGGTCCTGTTGATCGGGAGGGGTGTGGCGTACCGCAAAATGGACGAAACGGACCTCCTACGGTCGAAATGGGGGTCCTGTTGATCGGGAGGGGTGTGGCGTATCGCAAAACGGACGAAACGGACTTGTGTTGGAGCGCTACGGTCGAAACGGGGGTCCTGTTCATCGGGAGGGGTGTGGTGTACCGCAAAACGGAACTCCACGGGATACTGTTCATCTCCACCGTCGACCCCCTCCAGCCTCCACGGGCTACCGTCGACCTCCTCCAGCCTCCACGGGCTCCTATTCATCCAGCCTCCACCGCGCGCTACTCCACCGGCTACTGTTCAACCACCCCTCCACGGGCACCCCTCCACCATTTACTGTTCATCCAGCCCTCCACACCATGGGGTCCTGTTCAACCACCCCTCCACGGGCACCCCTCCACCGTCTACTGTTCATCCAGCCCTCCACCACACCACGGGGTCCTGTTCATCCAGAGGCAACGCCACCGCTCACTGTTCATCCAATCGATCGGTTCCAGTTAGCAGCAGTAGCGAAGGAATCGCTCGATCGGGTTTAGTTAACAGCCATCGATCAATCGCTCGGGTTCAGTAACGCGTAGCCTGCAGTGCAATCGCTCGGGTTCAGTTAGAGCCCAACGCCTCGCTCGGGTTCAGTTAGAGCCAACTCCTCGCACACACACGCATAGGTGTACGAGAGAAACGCGCATCGCTCGGCCCCCGACCTCCCACCGTAACCGGGAACTCCCCGAAATTTTCCTCCCCCTCGCTTCTATCACGGTTTTTTCCGTCATGGACGGCCCAAAGAATGTCATGCAGCTGCGTCTCCGGCCCGCCCAGGACGAAAAGCCCATTTTCTGTCATGATTTATTGTCATAGAAGTAGGAGCCCACCACATCTATGATGATACCGTGTTTTGTCACAATTATCGTCATAGAAGTGTCATATGTATGACAGAACAAAATTTCATTCGGCCCAAAATGTCACGGATGTGTCTTTTTTTGTAGTGCAAGTGCCAGTTCCTGCTTTTTCCGTGTTTTTTACATCGCAGAAAATCAATATCAGACGGATTCCAAATGCCAGGAAACTTTACGGAGAATTTTTATGGGCCAAAAGGAACACAACGGGCCATGGATGCGCCTGGGAATGCCCCGAGGGGGGCACAACCCACCAGGGCGCGCCTGGGCCACCTCGGATGCCCCCCGGACCACCTCTTTGCTCTATAAATACCCCAAAATCCCAGAACCCTAGGGGAGTCGATGAAATATTCATCCAGTTGCCGCAGAGTCCAGAACCACCAGATCTGTCGGGGATATACCCCGCAGTATGACCCGGCTGGAGTTGTAAACCGGCTGGGACTTGGTAAACTGGCGGATGGTAAACCGGTGGATGGTAAACCGGCGGAGAGTTAAGACAGAGAGTCAAGACAGATGGCTAAGAAAGATGGTAAACCGGTAGGTGTTAAACCGGCAGAGTTAAGACAGATGGTAGTACCAGCAGGTGTTAAGTCAATCATAACCCAGCAGACAATGTTAAACCGGCAGACAATGTTAAACCGGCAGACAATGTTAAACCGGCAGATAATGTTAAACCGGCAGACAATGTTAAACCGGCAGACGTTAAGAAGCCCAGGAAGGGAAGTCAAAATAGTTTAAGTCTTAGTCCGAGATGGACTCTACATGTAACCCGCCCCTTCAACATATATAAGGAGGGGTATGGCTCCCAAATAAGGGACAAGCTACAAGCAAGAAGAAAGAATCTTAGGGCTAGACACAAATTAGGAGAGCCGGTTTACGGTGACTCCCTCGTGATGATAATGAAACCTAGCCTCAAACAGCATGTAGGGTTGTTACGGGATGATGTTTCCCGGGGCCCGAAGCTGTCTAAATCCCTGTCTTGTGTTGCGTTTCTCGATTCCGCTCAACCCCTCTCAAGCTACCACGTAGATGCGTTGGCCTCACGACTAAGTCCTCACCCTAGGACATCTGCCGTGATATTTCCACGACAGTTGGTGCCCATCATGGGGCTCACGCACGGTGGTGATGAGTTCTTGGAGGGTTCTTCCCAGGGATCAAAGGATTGGCAATTTTTTCAGATAAAGATTTTTAAGATGGAAGACGAGGAATAAATTAGGGTTTGGTATTCTTTGTACCGCCAAGATGTCGAATCGGATAGAAGATCAATTTCTACTGCAACTTAATTCGCCAAGAGCGAGAAGAGATTTTTTCACCGAAGCCGAGATACTACGGCAGTCAACCGAAACTGTCAGCAGTGGCCGGGGCAGATTGCTATTGCATCCACAAGCAGCAATCCGATCGGCCGGATTATCACTGACTCATGTTACGAGTCCCGAGGAAATCAACTATCGCTCCTGCTACTTTGAAGCGTGGAGGCTAAATCAATTCCAAAGGACTCCCACTAAAGCGAACTACCCACGGACTCGGACGCCTCGGGTTGACCCGCCCTGTTGACCACCTTCATGAGCCGCAGCTGACGCCTACGTCTGTGGCTGCAGTCAGAGTTATGGTTGCCTTCATCCCTCTGACGCGCCTCCCAACAAACCGTCTCCGAGGCCGTCGCCTAGCTGACTCCACCCGCTACCCGCGTGCTCAAACCGAATCACTGCACCCGCTAGTTCCGGCATGCCCTCGGGTTGCCTATTCACTGCGATCACGCCTGCGAGTCATCACGAGCCGACCTCGCTCCACTTCAGCCTTGGACTCATTTTCCTGCTCCGGGCTACCATCACCACTACAAGCTGCCACCTCGCGCCGGATCGAGCTCGTTTGTACTTCCAAAACCGCCAACAGCGCCGCCATGGAGGCCAAGCCACTAAACTGCTTCTGCTGTACTTCACCACACGCCGGTTGACCCGCCACTGCAGGTTGACCTGGTGCCCTGCTCCTTACTTACCATTGTAACAAGCTGCTGCTGCCTCTCCTCCGACCGGCCTACTTCATCGTCTCTCCCAAGACGATGGTCTCGAGCCCCTTGCCATGGCCCGTCGAGGATGAGCCGCCCGCCGGTTCACCGCCTCCGCTCCGGGCCATGATCCGCCTCACCATCGCCTCCAATCTGGCCACATCTCGCCGCTCCTGCCACAGCTCTCGCCTCCGAGTAGTCTTGAGCCACCGGTGCCACCACGGGCCGTCAGACTCCGAACCACCGCGTCCTGCGCCGCCTTCGGCGACCCGCCAAGCCGTTTGCTGCACCTATTGAAGCTTCACCGTTGTGGCCTCTCGTCAAGCCGACTGGCCACTGCGCCTCTTCCTGCTTCAGCCTCGCCCCCACCGGTTCATTATGCGTCAAGCCGAGTCACCGCAGTTCTTCTTACATTGCCCCCGAGTGGCCTCTCCTCGCGCCGAGTCGCCGCGGCGAGTTCGAGACGCCCGCGGACCCGTCTTCCTCCGCTCAGAGCCGCCGTAGCTCGACCCACGCCTTGAACCGCCCTGCTGTTGTGGCCTTGACCCGAAGCTGCTCCTCGAGCTGTCCCTCTGTGATTTGCCTCGCTGCGCCCCTCCGCACTGCGCCGCCTTGCCGGCTCGTACCCTCAACGCAGCCGCGCACCGGTTCGCTCCCCAGCTAGCTCCACCCGATTTCACTATCAAGGTGAGCAACACAACAACTTATGGTTTCAAACCGTCATTGTCAAATCGTCGCTTCTGCCGAGTCCCGCTGGGTCAAATCGGCCTCTGCAGCCAAAGCTTCTAGTGGCCTGAAACCGTTTCCTCGAACCGCTGTCATCCATAACTCCCTGAAGTCGCCATTCTTCGAATCGGAGTCGATGCCGCGGTCTCCACCTCTGCCGTGGAAGGGCCACTATTGGTGGTCCCCCTCTGTCCGGTTCACCGCCCATTTCTTATGTTGCCGTGAATCGCCCCGTGGTGTTCTGCCTCGACTCCTCCGAGTCACCCCGCGCCCTCTATCACAAACCCACCTGTGTGGGCCGCCTCTGCTTTGGAGCCGCCTTCGCCGTGAGCCGCCGGCTGCATCCGCTCACGCTTGGTCTCCACGGCCTCGCTGGTGCGTTAAACCGCCCCGGCCTTACTGCCGGGGTCTGCTGTTGACCCACCACTGCAGCTGTGCCAAACCGCCGCGGTCGCCATTGTGTTAAGTCGACGCTGGCCAGGCTGCCTGTCGAGCCGCCTTGCCTTGTCCAAAGTTACTGTGGTGCTGCCTAAGCCGCCGTACCGGCTCCTATCTGTCGCTTTGGCCATAGCCACCCACTGCCGTGGCTAGTCATGTTTCCTCTCCATGGCCTCCCGTCTTGCTGAGCTGTCCCGGCCTTGCGCTTGCCTGACGAACCACCGGAGTTTACTCTAACCCGACCATGCAGGACTAATTTTCCGTTCCAAACCGCTGTGAATCCATAAAAATTTGGTAAGCCGCCACCTCTGTCTGCGCTGAATCAAGCCGCCCTGTGGTCTCACGTTGAGCCGGAGGACGTTATTACAGTCAATGTCAGCTTGTTCTCTGAAGCAATTGAGGATAAAACTGACGCTTTGTTACAGTCGAGTTTTTGTTTTTGCAATGGCTTGGACAGGGAGGTCTCATGCATAAACCCTTTCGAGTGGATAGTTACAAATGATGTTGAACGGATTATTGTGAAAGAGCAATCCCATTACTGGAACAAATGATGAAGGGCAATCCAGCATACAGTAAGAACTTACATGAAGGAAACAGCCAATACCTTTGCACAGGATTTGATATCTACTTTATTTGGGAGCCATGCGCGATGTATGCTATGGCATGTGTGCATAAAAAAATTCAAGGGGTCTTCTATGCTTCTCCTAATGTCGTTACTGGAGCATTGGGCAGTATCTATAGAATTCACAGGGAGAAGAGGTCAAATCACCATGACTCTGTGTATATTGAATAATTCAACTGACTATTCTGAAAAAAGGAGTACAAATTCTAGTTCATCCCAGTATGAAAATTCCAGGAGCAATCACCACCGCTCTCCTCCGCCAACTGGGTCACGCCCGCCTGTTACGCCTCAGAGCCACTGCTCCTTTGCATAGTCTCATCACTTGCCGTATTACCGCAAGCCGGTCGGCCATCGTGTCGCTCCTTCTTCTGCCCGCTCGCCGTTTTGGCCTCGCTGGCTGCTGGTTGCATTGACTGCTGCCTTAGCAGTTTTGGGGTTTCAGTAAAGGGAAAAGAAACGAGGGGTTGACTGCTCAGTAAAGGGGTCTGGTCAGCTCAGTATTCATCATCGCATACATATCACTGATTGCGAGCATCTACAACTTGCCTGCAGTTGATTTCAACTCTAGCATGATCATCATCAACCTCGCGGCTGATAATTTCCGGCCAAGCATATCAGGTGATATCCATTCAGTCAATTTTTATTGATACATTTTTCTTTTCTTCGAGAACAATTATTCTCGTTTGTGCAAATTCTTATGCAGAATTTATAATTGCAAAGGAGACCATCAAATTATGGTCGTTGCCTATATCGGATGGATTAATGGACAAGGTCGTTCATAACCCGCCAAGCTTCAACAATAACCCAGTAGTCCGCTGTTCCAATATATGTCGGTTCATATTACGGTCAAGTATGGAGAGTCTCAAGCCAACTCCTCGAGTCATCTTAAGACTCGGAGGCTACAATGACATAACTCGGGAACTCCGGGTCATTGGAGGGAGTGATAATAACCCGATCCCGGAGGACACCGCCGTATTGATGAAAATTTAAAAGCCGTCAGAAATATTCCAGCTCACAATGACGCTTCTGGTTTATAATCCGGTTTAAGGGAAATCCCGTCTCCCACACAGCGCTGAAACCCTTAGTATCTAGTTCAAATCCGGTTTAAGAGGAAATCATCTCTTGCAAATCTTTGAAGCTCTCAGTAGCCGGTCAAGAATTTCTGGTTCAAAAAGAATAATCTCTCGCAAGTTCGAGTTCTCAGGAAAAATTAAAGGGACCAAAGAGAGTCTGCTGCACAGCATAGCTCAAACATGGGTATCCCTTGAGCACAGCTCACAATATCACTTGGGGGCTATGTTCGAACCATAGTCACACCTCTTGATAGGCTTAAGGCCACCAGGGAAATCACTTGATTGGTTTGAAACCACAAAGGGATATCACTAGGGGGCTTGGTCATATCTAAACCATAGCTACACCTCTTGATCGGCGTAAGGCCAACATGAATTCACTTCGGGGCCAAAGAGAGTGTTGCAAAAAGCACAAACTCAAACATGGGCACCCACTGAGCACAACTCAAAAAGTTACTTGGGGGCTCTTTGTGCAAAGCAACAAAGAGTTTGAAAGGACCCTTGTAATTGGCTATTAAGCCACGGCTTGGAAGCCTGGTGTATTCACCTAAAACCTCGGGTTAACCTGCCTTCATCAAGTAAGCCACTCCTGTCCAGGTAATCCTGGTATGACTCGCCAAACGTTTGACAAGTCAATCTTTTACAGACCCTGAACTTGTCAAAGTTAAAATGACGATTGGTTAATTGGAGTCCCATCTTAAAAGGCTTTGTTAAATGGTTTAACTCAGCGGCCTGGCAGCCCATGAAAAGCCTCGATTCGGAGCCTGGCAGCTCGTAAAAAGCCTCGCATGTTCTTTTTGAGTTCTATTTGCCAAGTTTTTTCGCCTTTGTTGAGGTTCATAATATCTTCTGGTAAACCGGCGTCCTTGACCCGGCTTGGCTCTCAACTACAAGTTGTCAGTACATGATCAGTTATAATCCGGCATTCATTAACCCGGTCTGGTTTTGACTAACAAGTCGCCAGTATTATAAGGAAAAAATCAGGTGTTTATTATATCCCGGTGCGGTTTATTATCATAATCCGGCAAATTAAGGAAGGAGTTCTCAATACTCAAGATTGGGGTTACCATCCTCACTACAAAAGTTGGTTAAACCAACGAGGTGATTCTATGTCACAGGTATCATCTATGTCATATTTGATTATCTTCAATTACAGCCTTGGTTATAAACCCTGGCTATATGTTTGGGCATTATGACCCGCCCGCCGGGTTATAAGAATTCCGGCTTACAATGAATGTGCATTAAGTTGCCATCGGCCAAGAGCCGCCAAGTATTTCAACTCCGGATTTATTTATCAACTCGTAAGGTATTCAAATCTTTAATAGCCAACATGGCTGGATATTTATTATGGTTGTCAATAACCACTATTATGATTAAGGTTTTCAAAGTCGCTTCAGTGCAATGGCTATTATTTTATCAATGGATATGGTTTATTCTACAATTGAAGGAATAGTCCCAAGTCGCTGCAGGCTTACGACCCGGCACTTGGGGGCTACATTTATTCAAATTGAGATTACATCAAATATGCAAGTCCCATGTCACTGCCAGCATGCACCATGGCACTAGGGGGCTAATGCAAAGTCATTGTTTGCTCACTTATTGAAGACCTGACTCATCACATCGTAATGAGCCGGCCATTGGGGGCTACCAATTGCTCCTGTGTAACACCCCGGATGTAACTTTCCCTATTTGTACTCCAACTCTTGCCGTTTCCGGCGTTAAGTTATTTTATTTTCTCGGGTTCGGGTTTTTGTCTCCATGTGTTGTTGTCGTTGTCATGCATCTCATATCATGTCATCATGTGCATTGCATTTGCATACGTGTTTGTCTCATGCATTTGAGCATTTTCTCCGTTGTCCGTTTTGCATTCCGGCGCTTCGTTCTCCTCCGGTGGTCATTTCTAGCTTTCTTTCGTGTGTGGGGATTAAACATTTCCGGATTGGACCGAGACTTGCCAAGCGGCCTTGGTTTACTACCGGTAGACCGCCTGTCAAGTTTCGTACCATTTGGACTTCGTTTGTACTCCAACGGTTAACCGAGGGACCGAAAAGGCCTTGTGTGTGTTGCAGCCCAACACCCCTCCAATTTGGCCCAAAACCCACCAAACTCTGCTCCATGTCCTAGAGCGTTCGATCACGATCGCATGGCCGAAAACCGCACCTCATTTGGACTCTCCTAGCTTCCTCTATGCCTATATATACACCCCTCCGTTTTCGGATCTTCGTCCTCCCCGAAACCCTAAAACTGCACCTCCTGCCAACGGACACGTCCGATTCGGGCCGGACGTATCCGCCACCGCCCGCCGCCACCACGTGTCGGTGCCCCATTGGCTGCGCCCGCCGTCCCCGCCGCCGGCCCGCGGAGGCCCAGGTCGGGCCCTCCACCGCCCCCGCCCGGG
>NC_041380.1:82708097-82717636 GCF_002162155.2 Triticum dicoccoides
CTCACCGGCCTCTGCACAGCGCGCCGCCACCCGTTGCCGGCCGCCTCGCCCCGCCGCCTCTCCGACCCCGCCGCCGCATCGTCGCCGTCTCGCCGGGCGGCCAAGGTCCGGTGAGCTCCCTTCCCCCGGCCGCCGTCAACTCCTCGCCGGAGTCGCCTCGGGAGGCGCGCCCGATCTGGATCCGATTCGCAGCTACAGTAACCCTAGATCCCGCGAGGTGTTTTTTTCTCTAAGTCCTCAAAATCTGCAGATCCAAGTGCCTCTGTTCGGGGCCCTGTAACTTTGCATCCGTAGCTCTAATTTGGGCATATAGCATATTAAATTGTTCATCTCAGAGAGTACATCATTTCGTTCCATTGCATCATTTTCATTGAAGTTCATCTTGATGCCCGAAATGCTGTTAGAAGAGGGCTACTTGAGTTAATTGTCAGATCTGTTACTCTGTTTGGCACTTTTGTCATTTTTTACATGATTAATGTGTGCATGATATGCCCGTGAGTTCTTCATATGTTTTGTTCATGGTTTTGTCATCTATCCAGTGGTGCAACCCATGTATTTTTAGGATGTGTGTGGTGACTTGTGCAAGCTTGCAAAGTGGTGCACTTGCTAATTCTGTTTTTAGGGACAGTAATTTCACTAAGTCCTGGGATTGTTTAGTTCATGATGCCATATGTTCTTGTTGTTTCCTAGTGATCCGTGCCTCTTTTAAGGATGATCAGTAAGGGAATTTTGTTAATATTGTAGTGCTCTATCCATCCATGTCTTTGTTTGCAATTATGGAGCATCCTAGCTTGAGTCAATCGAGCTCTACTTTCGCTTCGTTGTGAATCTGGGCAGATCGTCAACTTGTTTGCGATTTTGCCGATGTTATTGTAGATGACCCGTGCATGCTATGCCATTGTTCTTGCCATGTCTAGCTTGTATTTTGTGCCTTCTTTATGGGTGTATTCTTGTCTTGCCATGAATTGCACCATAGTGAGTGCATCGAGCTCGTAAACATGCCTTCGTGAGTTATGTTTCAGCATGTCCCAGTTTTCACTAAGTCTGAAAACTGATTATGGTTTTGCTATGTTCGTGTGCTTGTTAGTATATTTTGTGATCCCTTTTGGCTCAAGGTCACTAAGGGACTTTTGTTAAGCTTGTTGAGTAGCTCCATGCCATGTCTTTATTTGTCATGTTCAGGTCCTGTAGCACATTGTTTTGTTGCTCCGAAGAGGGCTATATGATCTGAAATTCCAGACAAGTGTTAATTTCACTAAGTCTGAGATCTATTTTACCATTTGCGTTTTTGCCATGTTTGTTTGAACCTCCTAATGGATGAATTGGCCGTAGATCAGTGCTAGACTTTTGTTAAGCATCTTATGTGCATCCCTTCCATGTACTTTGTTGTCATGTTTGGGTGTTGTAGCATGTTCATTTTGTTGCATTTAGATGCCTACTTGCTGTAAATCGCAGACCGGTATCATTTTTGAATCGATTGCCATTTCCAAACCGTAACTCCGATTCCGGCGTTCTTTATATCGTTTTCAAGCGATTTCATCTCATATTTCTAGTGGCACCCTTGGAATTACATGTTGAGGCCAGGTTCATGCATTTCCTATCATATCTTGCATTCTGCATCCCGCATCGCATGCCGCATAGCATATCATCATTTCATCATATTGCTTGTTCTTGCACGTGGTTGATTGTATCCTTGTTGCTTGTTTGTCTTGTTTGGGTAGAGCCGGGAGACGAGTTCGCTAACGAGGAGCCCGTTGAGTTTGCTTTTGAGGATCCAGTCAACTCTGACAACTGTGCAGGCAAGATGATCATACGCTCGAAATCACTACTATCTTTGCTATACTAGTTTGCTCGCTCTTTTGCTATGCCATTGCTACGATGCCTACCAATTGCTTGCAAGCCTCCCAATTTGGATGTCAAACCTCTAACCCACCATTGTCCTAGCAAACCGTTGATTGGCTATGTTACCGCTTTGCTCAGCCCCTCTTATAGCGTTGCTAGTTGCAGGTGAAGATTGGAGGTCGTTCCTTGTTGGAACATCTTTTATTTACTTGTTGGGATATCACTATATTGCTATGTTATCTTAATGCATCTATATACTTGGTAAAGGGTGGAAGGCTCGGCCTCTCGCCTAGTGTTTTGTTCCACTCTTGTCGCCCTAGTTTCCGTCATATCAGTGTTATGTTCCCGGATTTTGCATTCCTTACGCGGTTGGGTTATAATGGGAACCCCTTGGTATTTCGCCTTGATTAAAGCTTTTCCAGCAATGCCCAACATTGGTTTTACCATTTGCCACCTAGCCTTTTCTTTCCCTTGGGTTCTGCAGACTCAAGGGTCATCATTATTTTAACCCCCCCCCCCCGGGCCAGTGCTCCTCTGAGTGTTGGTCCAAACCGTCAGCCGCCGGTGGCTACCAGGGGCGACTCTGGGCTGGCCTACCGGAAGTTTGGACAATCTGAGTGTGCCTTGAGAAAGAGATATGTGCATCTCCTATCGGGATTTGTCGGCACATTCGGGCGGTGTTGCTGGTCTTGTTTTAACCTGTCGAAGTGTCTTGAATTACCGAGATACCGAGTCTGATCGGAATGTCTTGGGAGGAGGTTTATTCCTTCGTTGACCGTGAGAGCTTGTCATGGGCTAAGTTGGGACTCCCCTGCAGGGATTGAACTTTCAAAAGCCGTGCCCGCGGTTATGGGCAGATGGGAATTTGTTAATGTCCGGTTGTAGATAACTTGAACCTTAACTTAATTAAAATGAATCAACTGAGTGTGTTACCGTGATGGCCTCTTCTCGGCGGAGTCCGGGAAGTGGACACGGTGTTGGAGTAATGTTTGCGCAGGTTTCTCTCTAGTTTCTCGCTCGTGCTTTGCCTCCTCTTCTCGCTCTCTTTTGCGAATAAGTTAGCCACCATACTCGCTAGTCGCTTGTTGCAGTTCCACTCATATCTTATCTTGCCATACCCTATAAGCTTGAATAGTCTTGATCGTGAGGGTGCGAGATTGCTGAGTCCCTGTGGCTCACAGATTACTATTACACCAGATGCAGTGCCTGATGATTCCGCTCCAGGAGACGCTTGTGAGCTCAAGTGGGAGTTCGACGAAGACTCTCAACGATACTATGTTTCCTTTCCCGATGATCAGTAGTGGTGCCCAGTTGGGGGTGATTGGGACCGTGTCGCATGTTGGGTTCTCTTTGATTTTGGCGCCGTAGTCGGGCCATGAGTGTTTGGATGATGTAATGTTATTTATGTACTTGATTGACGTGGCGAGTGTAAGCCAACTATGTTATCTCCCCTTTATTATTCATATTACATGGGATGTTGTGAAGATTGCCTAACTTGCGACATATGCCTTCAATGCAATTATGTCTCTAAGTCGTGCCTCGACACGTGGGAGCTATAGTTGCATCGAGGGTGTTACAAGTTGGTATTAGAGCCTTCCCCAACCTTAGGAGCCCCATTGCTTGATCGTTATTAGCGGCCGAGTTGTGTCTACAAAAATGTTTTGAGTCATTTAGGAATTATATATCGGAGAGTTTAGGAATTCTTTTTACTTCCCAGTCTCCTCATCGCTCTGGTAAGGCATCCTGACGTAGAGTTTTGACTCTTCTCTTTTTAAATTTCACTAAAAAAATTTAGGATCACGCGGGTATCTTGGAATCGTTCTGATGGTTTATGATGAGAACATTGACTTGGTGCCTCCTATCAGGGGTTTAGTGGAAGTGTCCCGGGGAGTTGAGCTCTGAGGTGTTGTCATCATAATTTTATCGTTGCAGTTCTGGAATACCTGAGTTTAGTACGCCCACATCAAAAATCTCTTTTATGCAGTTCGTTGGTGAGATAACCTCGACGCCACCCAGTACTGGGGCGGGAGTTCAGGACTATCGCCATAACTTGTATAACGGATGCTTTTCGAAGGTTGAGGTAGATGGTTTCCGAAGGTTTCTTGGTTATGTGTTGAAGGATGGATACAGCTGGATGTAGGAATTGCTAGTTTGGGTGAGATATTATGCTTCCCCTGTATCCCCAACACCTGATTGCATAACCGGAAAAGTTCCGGAGATTCATAGGTGGGAATTCTAGTAGCTCTAGTTTTTTCTTCCACGGATATTGGTTTGAGATTGGGATTTCTTACCAATTATTCGTTCTTGATCCGTACCTTGTTGATTTATTTCTCTACCTTAATTCTACGTGGCTTCTCAATTTCGGGATATGTGACCATTTCAAGAGGAATGCATTCGTTCATTTTGTTCGGATGTGAAGACTATATGTTGCAATTTTCATTCCGTTGGATTCAGCTTCAATATTTATCTGTCAATGTGCTAATGGTGGTCAACCTCTTCAGGATGGCTCCTCCAACACGCACGACTTCGAATCCTGATCCGCCACCACCTCCACCTCCTCCAGAGGCATGGCAAGTTGTGATGGCCGCAACCGATGCAAACACACAGCTGATCATGCAAATTCTTCAAGAGCGTAATCAAGGCAGTCAAGGGAATCAAGGCAGCAATCAGAATCACTTTGCTACACTCAACCAGTTCCTTGCTAACGGGCCAAAGACTTTCAGCAATTGTGTTGAGGCAACCGATGCTGACGATTGGCTTGTGGATCTGTGTAAGCATTTCGAGTGCAGTAACATCAGGCCTGAGGACTTTGTTAAGTTCGCTTCCTTCCAACTCAAAGATCAAGCTGCAGAATGGTTCCAGCAGTACAAGGACTCCAGAGGTGGACGTGTTATCACTTGGGATGATTTCCGTCGAGATTTCTGAGCTCATCATATTCTGCAGAGCATGGTTGAAAGCAAGTGTGAGGAATTCCGCAATCTGAAGCAAGGCTCCTTGTCTGTCTATGACTACAACAAGTTGTTCCAGAAGCTCGCCCGCTTTGCCAAGCAGGACATCCCTGATGAGAAGAGCATGATATACCAGTTCAGGGGTGGTCTCAGAGAAGATATTCAGCTCGCTCTTGTTCTCTTTGAGCCCTTGAGGTACGATGAGTTCTACAACATGGCACTGAAGCAAGAGGCTGCTCAGTTGAGGTGTGATGCTTCCAAGAAGCGAGTCAGAGATGTTACTCCTTCTTCCTCTACTCAAGTTGCCAAGCAGCAGAAGTTTTGGCTTCCTCCTCCTCCGTTCCGTCAGCCGTATCAGCAGAAGAGCAAAGGTGGCAGTGGTTCTTCCCACCCACCCAACCCTGGCTTTCAGAACAAGACTTCGTCTCAACCTCCAAGATCGAGTGCTCCGTACCACCATCCGCTTTCAGAGGTCACGTGCAACAAGTGCCAACAGAAGGGTCACTATGCCAACAAGTGTCTCAACCAGAGGCGTCTTCCTCCTCCTCCTCCTGTCAGATCGGCAAGTACAGCTGTGGTCAAGCATAACCCCAAGCATGCCAAGGTCAATTTGATGAATGCAGCTCAGGCAGAGGACTCGTCAGATGTGATTATGGGTAACCTTCCTGTTAACGATGTTCCTGCAAAAGTTCTTTTTGACACTGGTGCATCGCATTGTTTCATCTCGAAACCTTTTGCATCTAAGCATGAGTTGACTTCCCAAGTTATGCGTAAACCGTTAGCGGTTGTCTCTCCGGGTAAATGTTTGCTTGCTAATCACGAGATTCTGGATATTTCTATCATGATGGGTGATTTCAAGTTTCTGGCTTCTCCAATGGTTCTTGGTAACTCAGATATTGATCTTATTCTCGGGATGGATTGGCTTTCTAAGCACAAGGCTCAGCTTGATTGTGCAGCCAGGCAGATTCAATTGACTCATTCGTCTGAGGATGTAATTGTCTTTGCCGCTCGTGATGATACTATCCGTCTGTTTTCTCTCAATGTGAAGGGTGAATTGGATGCCATCTCTCAAATTCCAGTCATTTGCGAATACCAAGACGTCTTTCCCGAAGAGCTCCCAGGAATGCCTCCGCACTGGCCAGTTGAATTCGTTATTGATCTTGAGCCTGGTACAGAACCTGTGTGCAAACGTCCTTACAAGCTCGGTCCTGAAGAGTTGAAGGAGCTGAAGAAGCAACTCGATATGCAAGAGAAAATGGGTCTTATCCGGCCTAGTTCTTCTCCGTGGGGTTGTGGTGTTCTTTTTGTGAAGAAGAAGGATGGAACGGACCGACTTTGTGTTGATTACCGTCCAGTGAACAAGAAGACCATCAAGAACAAATACCCACTTCCCAACATCAATGAGCTGTTCGAACAACTCAAAGGTGCCCAAGTATTCTCCAAGCTTGATCTCCGTATGGGTTATCACCAGATTCGCATTCGTGAAGAAGATGTTCCCAAGACAGCATTCAGAACAAGCTTTGGTTCATATAAATACACTATCATGTCTTTTGGCCTCGCCAACGCTCCTCCGACGTTCTCTTGCATGATGAACTTCATCTTCAATGCCTACACCAATGACTTCGTTTTGGTCTATCTCGACGACATTCTGGTTTTCTCGAAGAACAAGGAAGATCAGGCCAAGCACTTGCGTTTGGCTCTTGATAAGATCAGAGAACATCAGTTCTACGCCAAGTTCTCCAAGTGTGAATTTTGGCTTGATGAGGTTCTTTATCTTGGTCATATCATCTCTGCCAAGGGCATTGCCGTGAATCCTAAGAAGGTGTCTGCAATTGTGAATTGGGAACCTCCTCGGAACGTGAAGCAACTCCGCAGTTTTCTCGGTCTCGCAAGCTATTGCCGAAGATTCGTTGAAAACTTTTCTAAGATCACGAAAGCCTCTCTCTAATCTTCTTCAGAAGAACGTCAAGTACGTTTGGTCTCCGGAGTGTGATATTGCTTTCAACACTTTGAAAGAGAAATTGATCACTGCTCCAGTTCTGACTCCGCCTGATGAATCCAAGCCGTACGAGGTCTTTTGTGATGCCTCTCTCCAAGGTCTTGGCGCAGTTTTGATGCAAGAGAAGAAAGTTGTTGCTTATAAATCTCGCCAGTTGAAGCCTAATGAGAAGAACTACCCCACTCATGATCTCGAGTTGGCGGAAGTTGTGCATGCTCTTTTGACTTGGAGACATCTTCTATTGGGAAGAAAAGTGGACATTTTCACTGATCACAAGAGTCTCAAGTACATCTTCACTCAGCCTAATCTCAACCTCAGGCAAACTCGATGGGTCGAAATGATTCAAGAGTATAATCAGAGTATCGAGTATACTCCAGGCAAGGCCAATGTGATTGCTGACGCTTTGAGCAGGAAGGCTTACTGCAACAGTCTTATTCTCAAGCCTTATCAACCCGAGCTTTGTGAAGCTTTCCGCAAGCTTAACCTGCAAGTTATTCCTCAAGGTTTCCTCGCCAACCTTCAAGTCTCTCCTACCTTAGAAGACCAGATTCGCCAAGCCCAGCTTCTTGATGCTATGGTGAAAAAGGTGAAGATTGGGATTGCCAAGAGTCAGTCCAAGTACAAGTGCTACCGCCTTGATGACAAGGACACTCTCTTCTTTGAGGATCGTATTGTTGTGCCCAAAGGTGACCTCCGTAAAGTGATCATGAACGAGGCTCACAATTCTCTCCTCTCCATCCACCCTGGGAGCACGAAGATGTATCAGGACCTCAAGCAAGCTTATTGGTGGACTCGAATGAAGCGTGAGATCGCTCAATTCGTGAATGAATGTGATGTATGCAGAAGAGTGAAGGCAGAACACCAAAGGCCAGCTGGTCTCCTCCAACCTCTTACCATTCCAGAATGGAAGTTTGACCACATTGAGATGGACTTCGTGACTGGGTTTCCAAAGTCCGAGCGTGGCAATGATGCTATATTCGTTGTCATTGACAAACTCACCAAAGTGGCTCACTTTCTGCCTATCAAAGAGTCGATCACTGCAGCTCAATTGGCGGAACTCTATACCTCTCGTATTGTTTCTCTGCACGGTATTCCTCAAGTGATCTCTTTAGACCGTGGCAGCATCTTTACCTCGAAGTTTTGGGATTCTTTTCAGAAGGCCATGGGCACTAACATCCGCTTCAGCACAGCTTTCCATCCTCAAACAAGCGGTCGAGTCGAGCGTGTCAACCAGATTCTTGAAGATATGCTCAGGGCTTGTGTGATCTCCTTCGGCATGAAGTGGGAGGATTGTCTTCCTTATGCTGAATTCTCCTACAACAACAGCTTTCAAGCAAGTTCGGGCAAGGCCCCTTTTGAAATTCTGTATGGCAGGAAGTGTTGTACCCCTCTCAACTGGTCTGAAACCGGTGAATGTCAGCTTTTGGGTAATGACTTAATCACAGAGGCAGAAGAAATGTGCAAAGTCATTCGAGATAACCTCAAAGCAGCCCAATCCCGTCAGAAGAGCTACTATGATAGTAAGCACCGTGATTTGGCTTTCGAGATCGGAGATCATGTTTACCTCTGTGTCTCTCCTATGAAAGGTACTCGTCGCTTCGGTATCAAAGGGAAGCTTGCCCCTAGATACGTGGGACCTTTCAAGATTGTCAGCAAGAGAGGCGACCTCGCCTATCAACTCGACCTTCCTTCAAACTTTGCAAATGTTCATGATGTGTTCCATGTCTCTCAGCTTCGAAAGTGCTTCAAGACTCCTGACCGCACCGTCAACTTCGAGGACATTGAGCTCCAAGAAGATCTCTCTTATCGTGAGCACCCAATTCCTATTCTTGAAGAGACTGAACGCAAGAGTCGCAACAAGTCAATCAAATTTCTCAAAGTCAAGTGGTCACACCATTCTGACCGTGAAGCTACCTGGGAACGCGAGGATCACCTCCGTTCTGAGTACCCGGCGTTCTTTCAGTCCTAGATCTCGGGATGAGATCCTTTCGTAGTGGTGGAGTGTTGTAACACCCCGGATGTAACTTTCCCTATTTATACTCCAACTCTTGTCGTTTCCGGCGTTAAGTTATTTTATTTTCTCGGGTTCGGGTTTTTGTCTCCGTGTGTTGTTGTCGTTGTCATGCAGCTCATATCATGTCATCATGTGCATTGCATTTGCATACATGTTTGTCTCATGCATTCGAGCATTTTCCCTGTTGTCTGTTTTGCATTCCGGCGCTTCGTTCTCCTCCGGTGGTCATTTCTAGCTTTCTTTCGTGTGTGGGGATTAAACATTTCCGGATTGGACCGATACTTGCCAAGCGGCCTTGGTTTACTACCGGTAGACCGCCTGTCAAGTTTCGTACCATTTGGACTTCGTTTGGTACTCCAACGGTTAACCGAGGGACCGAAAAGGCCTCGTGTGTGTTGCAGCCCAACACCCCTCCAATTTGGCCCAAAACCCACCAAACTCTGCTCCATGTCCTAGAGCGTTTGATCACGATCGCGTGGCCGAAAACCGCACCTCATTTGGACTCTCCTAGCTCCCTCTATGCCTATATATACACCCCTCCCTTTTCGGATCTTCGTCCTCCCCGAAACCCTAAAACTGCACCTCCTGCCGACGGACACGTCCGATTCGGGCCGGACGTGTCTGCCACCGCCCGCCGCCGCCACGTGTCGGTGCCCCATTGGCTGCGCCCGCCGTCCCCGCCGCCAACCCGCGGAGGCCCAGGTCGGGCCCTCCACCGCACCCGCCCGGGCCGAGG
>NC_041380.1:82718194-82746055 GCF_002162155.2 Triticum dicoccoides
CGCCCGTTGCCGGCCGCCTCGCCCCGCCGCCTCTCCGACCCCGCCGCCGCATCGTCGCCGTCTCGCCGGCCGGCCAAGGTCCGGCGAGCTCCCTTGCCCCGGCCGCCATCAACTCCTCGCCGGAGTCGCCTCGGGAGGCGCGCCCGATCTGCATCCGGTTCACAGCTACAGTAACCCTAGATCCCGCGAGGTGTTTTTTTTTCTCTAAGTCCTCAAAATCTGCAGATCCAAGTGCCTCTGTTCGGGGCCCCGTAACTTTGCATCCGTAGCTCCGATTTGGCCATATAGCATATCAAATTGTTCACCTCAGAGAGTACATCATTTCATTCCATTGCATCATTTTCATTGGAGTTCATCTTGATGCCCGAAATGCTGTTAGAAGAGGGCTACTTGAGTTAATTGTCAGATCTGTTACTCCGTTTAGCACTTTTGTCATTTTTGCCATGATTAATGTGTGTATGATATGCCCGTGAGTTCTTCATATGTTTTGTTAATAGTTTTGTCATCTATCCAGAGGTGCAACCCATGTATTTTTAGGATGTGTGTGGTGACTTGTGCAAGCTTGCAAAGTGGTGCACTTGCTAATTCTGTTTTCAGGGACTTAGTAATTTCACTAAGTCTTGGGATTGTTTAGTTCATGATGCCATATGTTCTTGTTGTTTCCTAGTGATCCGTGCCTCTTTTGAGGATGATCAGTAAGGGAGTTTTGTTAATATTGTAGTGCTCTATCCATCCATGTCTTTATTTGCAATTATGGAGCACCCTAGCTTGAGTCAATCGAGCTCTACGTTCGCTTCGTTGTGAATCTGGGCAGATCGTCAACTTGTTTGCGATTTTGCCGATGTTATTGTAGATGACCCGTGCATGCTATGCCATTGTTCTTGCCATGTCTAGCTTTTATTTTGTGCCTTCTTCATGGGTGTATGCTTGTCTTGCCATGACTTGCACCGTAGTGAGTGCATCGAGCTCGTAAACATGCCTTCATGAGTTATGTTTCAGCATGTCCCAGTTTTCACCAAGTCTGAAAATTGATTATGTTTTTGCTATGTTCGTGTGCTTGTTAGTATATTTTGTGATCCCTTTTGGCTCAAGGTCACTAAGGGACTTTTGTTAAGCTTGTTGAGTAGCTCCATGCCATGTCTTTCTTTGTCATGTTCATTTCCTGTAGCATGTTGTTTTGTTGCTCCGAAGAGGGCTATATGATCTGAAATTCCAGACAAGTGTTAATTTCACTAAGTCTGAGATCTATTTTACCATTTGCGTTTTTGCCATGCTTGTTTGAACCTCCTAATGGATGAATTGGCCGTAGCTCAGTGCTAGACTTTTGTTAAGCATCTTGTGTGCATCCCTGCCATGTACTTTGTTGTCATGTTTGGGTGCTCTAGCATGTTCATTTCATTGCATTTAGATGCCTACTTGCTGTAAATCGCAGACCGGTGTCATTTTTGAATCGCTTGCCATTTCCAAACCGTAACTCCGATTCCGGCGTTCTTTATATCGTTTTCAAGCGATTTCATCTCATATTTCCAGTGGCATCCTTGGAATTCAAAGTTGAGGCCAGGTTCATGCATTTCCTGTCATATCTTGCATTTTGCATCCCGCATCGCATGCCGCATAGCATATCATCATTTCATCATATTGCTTGTTCTTGCACGTGGTTGATTGTATCCTTGTTGCTTGTTTGTCTTGTTTGGGTAGAGCCGGGAGACGAGTTCGCTAACGAGGAGCCCGTTGAGTTTGCTTTTGAGGATCCAGTCAACTCTGACAACTGTGCAGGCAAGATGATCATACGCTCGAAATCACTACTATCTTTGCTATGCTAGTTTGCTCGCTCTTTTGCTATGCCATTGCTATGATGCCTACCAATTGCTTGCAAGCCTCCCAAATTTCCATGTCAAACCTCTAACCCACCATTGTCCTAGCAAACCGTTGATTGGCTATGTTACCGCTTTGCTCAGCCCCTCTTATAGCGTTGCTAGTTGCAGGTGAAGATTGGAGGTCGTTCCTTGTTGGAACATCTTTTATTTACTTGTTGGGATATCACTATATTGCTATGTTATCTTAATGCATCTATATACTTGGTAAAGGGTGGAAGGCTCGGCCTCTCGCCTAGTGTTTTGTTCCACTCTTGCCGCCCTAGTTTCCGTCATATCAGTGTTATGTTCCCGGATTTTGCGTTCCTTACGCGGTTGGGTTATAATGGGAACCCCTTGGTATTTCGCCTTGATTAAAGATTTTCCAGCAATGCCCAACATTGGTTTTACCATTTGCCACCTAGCCTTTTCTTTCCCTTGGGTTCTGCAGACTCAAGGGTCATCATTATTTTAACACCCCCCCCCCCGGGCCAGTGCTCCTCTGAGTGTTGGTCCAAACCGTCAGCCGCCGGTGGCTACCAGGGGCAACTCTGGGCTGGCCTACCGGAAGTTTGGACAATTTGAGTGTGCCCTAAGAAAGAGATATGTGCAGCTCCTGTCGGGATTTGTCGGCATATTCGGGCGGTGTTGCTGGTCTTGTTTTAACCTGTCGAAGTGTCTTGAATTACCGAGATACCGAGTCTGATCGGAACATCTTGGGAGGAGGTTTATTCCTTCGTTGACCGTGAGAGCTTGTCATGGGCTAAGTTGGGACTCCCCTGCAGGGATTGAACTTTCGAAATCCGTGCCCGCGGTTATGGGAAGATGGGAATTTGTTAATGTCCGGTTGTAGATAACTTGAACCTTAACTTAATTAAAATGAATCAACTGAGTGTGTTACCGTGATGGCCTCTTCTCGGCGGAGTCCGGGAAGTGGACACGGTGTTGGAGTAATGTTTGCGCAGGTTTCTCTCTAGTTTCTCGCTCGTTCTTTGCCTCCTCTTCTCGCTCTCTTTTCGAATAAGTTAGCCACCACACTCGCTAGTCGCTTGCTGCAGTTCCACTCATATCTTATCTTGCCATACCCTATAAGCTTGAATAGTCTTGATCGCGAGGGTGCGAGATTGCTGAGTCCCTGTGGCTCACAGATTACTATTACACCAGATGCAGGGCCTGATGATTCCGCTCCAGGAGACGCTTGTGAGCTCAAGTGGGAGTTCGACGAAGACTCTCAACGATACTATGTTTCCTTTCCCGATGATCAGTAGTGGTGCCCAGTTGGGGGTGATTGGGACCGTGTCGCATGTTGGGTTCTCTTTGATTTTGGCGCCGTAGTCGGGCCATGAGTGTTTGGATGATGTAATGTTATTTATGTACTTGATTGACGTGGCGAGTGTAAGCCAACTATGTTATCTCCCCTTTATTATTCATATTACATGGGATGTTGTGAAGATTGCCTAACTTGCGACATATGCCTTCAATGCGATTATGTCTCTAAGTCGTGCCTCGACACGTGGGAGCTATAGTCGCATCGAGGGTGTTACATCCTGTCAACAATTCAAGGTACACATATTTTCATCTATTATTGAAGGATCCACTGCTCAGTTGGTAAAGCACAAGGCTCTTAACCTTGTGGATGTGGGTTCAAGCCCCATGATGGGGGTTACATCGTATGATGTTATTTTCATTGAAGAATATATCAAGTCCCAGCTCAATATTATCTTATTGAGTTGTCCCTTGGGGGCTACATATTGCTGCTCAAGTTTACATGATCATATTTACAAAGTCTCTGCTCATTATTGCATAATAACCCGGCCCTTGGAGGTTAGCAATTTCAAGTCCCAGGTTGATGCAAGAATGACAACCCGGCACTTGGGGGCTACATATGTGGAATACTTAGTTCTGACTGGTGATTGAAATGAACAACCTGGATATCTTCAAGATTGTGACATTCATATTGAAGCAAGTCTTAAGCTGTTGCTATGTTACCTTCTTAAGACTTGGGGGCTACAAGTGATAGGCATATAAGAGGTATATTTTCAAGCTTGATGTTAACTACAATTATGACCTGGTGCCATCAATATTTACAAACCGGCAAGTTCAAGTCTTAAACCGGCACAGTTTTACATTCTCAAACTGGCAAGTTCTACATTCTTAAACCGGCTACAGATCAGATGAGTATTTCAAAGGCCAATATTTTTGTTAAGCATTGGGAGATGATGTCAAAGGAGTTATTATTCACAATATTTATCTATGACAAACCAATGTCAGCAAATTGATTATGAAGCTGGTATATTGACACGGATTTTCTAAAAGGAAATGACAAGGATTTAAAGATGCTCGCGATCAGTTTAACATGGATAAATCCAAATTAAACTAGGGGCTAATGTCGGGATATACCCCGCGGTATGACCCGGCTGGAGTTGTAAACCGGCTGGGACTTGGTAAACCAGCGGAGAGTTAAGACAGAGAGTCAAGACAGATGGCTAAGAAAGATGGTAAACCGGCAGGTGTTAAACCGGCAGAGTTAAGACAGATGGTAGTACCGGCAGGTGTTAAGTCAATCATAACCCAGCAGACAATGTTAAACCGGTAGACAATGTTAAACCGGCAGACAATGTTAAACCGGTAGATAATGTTAAACTGGCAGACAATGTTAAACCGGCAGATGTTAAGAAGCCCAGGAAGGGAAGTCAAAATAGTTTAAGTCTTAGTCCGAGATGGACTCTACATGTAACCCGCCCCTTCAACATATATAAGGAGGGGTAGGTCTCCCAAATAAGGGACAAGCTACAAGCAAGAAGAAAGAATCTTAGGGTTAGACACAAAGAGGAGAGCCGGTTTACGGCGACTCCCTCATGATGATAATGAAACCTAGCCTCAAACAGCATGTAGGGTTGTTACCGGATGATGTTTCCCGGGGCCCGAAGCTGTCTAAGTCCCTGTCTTGTGTTGTGTTTCTCGATTCTGCTCAACCCCTCTCAAGCTACCACGTAGATGCGTTGGCCTCACGACTAAGTCCTCACCCTAGGACATCTGTCGTGGTATTTCCACGACAAGATCCAATCTAGACACCATCTCAGATGGGGTTCACCACCTCCATTGGTGCCTCTCTGATGATGCGTGAGTAGTTCTTTGTAGACCTTTGGTCCGTAGTTAGTAGCTAGATGGCTTCATCTCTCTCTCTCTCTCTCTTGATTCTCAATACAATGGTCTCTTGAAGATCCATATGATGTAACTCTTTTGTTGTGTGTTTGTTGGGATTGATGAACTTTGAGTTTATGATCAGATCTATATTTTTATATCCATGAAAGTTATTTGAGTTTCTTTGATCTCTTATATGCATGATTGCTTATAGCCTTGTATTTCTTCTTTGATATTTGGTTTTTTGGCCAACTTGATCTGTTTATCTTACAATGGGAAGAGGTGCTTTGTAGTGGATTCGATCTTACAGCACTCTATCCCAGTGAAAGAAAGGGAAACAAAACATATGTATCGTTGCTACTAAGGATAAAACGATGGGGTCTATCTCTATATAGATAGATCTGGTCTACATCATGCCAACGTTCTTATTGCATTACTTCGTTTCTCCTTGAACTTAATACACTAGATGCATGTTGGATAGCGGTCGATGTGTGGAGTAATAGTAGTAGATGTAGGCAGGAGTCGGTCTACTAATCTTGGATGTGATGCCTATATAATGATCATTGCCTGGATATCATCATAATTATTTGAGGTTCTATCAATTTCCCAACAGTAATTTGTTTACCCACCGTTTGCTATTTTCCTCGAGAGCAGCCACTAGTGAAACCTACGGCCCTCGGGTCTTCTTTCTCATATATTTGCCTTTGAGATCTACTTTTCTCTTGCATTTATTTTCAGATCTATTAATCCAAAAACACAAAAAATATCTTGCTACAATTTATTCTTATTTATTTTATTTGGCATTCGATCTATCAATCTACTACAAATTTATCTCACGTCTGTTTGCCTATCTTGAGGCGTCGTACCCCGAAAGGGGTTGACAACCCCTTTAACACATCGGGTTGCGGGGATTTGTTATCTGTGTGTAGGTGTTGTTTATGTTGTGTTGCTTGGTTCTCCTACTGGTTTGATAACCTTGGTTTCATATCTGAGGGAAATACCTACCGTTGCTATGCTGCATCATCCCTTCCTCTTTGGGTAAATACCGACGTAACTTCAAGCGACATCAGTACCTAAGTGATTGATTTATTTCTATCATACTAACCTATCTCATGAAGTTCCGTTAAGTTTTGTGATTGAAGTTTTCAAGTTTTGAGTGAGATATCGATATGAGGAGAATAAGGAGTGGCAAGACCCTAAGCTTGGGATGCCCAAGGAACCCCCAAGGTAATTATCAAGGAAGACTCAAGCGTTTAAGCTTAGGGATGCCCCGGAAGGCATCCCCTCTTTCGTCATCGACATTATCGGCAACCTCACTTGGAACTATATTTTTATTCATCACATGATATGTATTTTGCTTGCAGCGTCTTTTCATTTTTCCTGTTTGAATAAAATGCTTGGTGCTAAAATTTTGATTTGGGAAGAGTCCTCACATAGCGACTTAATTCTTTGACTACTCATTGATCTCACTTATATCTTTTGGAGTAGTTCACCGTTCACTCTTGTGCTTCACTTGTATCCCAAGAGTAAATTGTTGAATGAATTGAATATCATATATATATATATATATATATATATATATATATGTTTCATATGCTTGTCCCATGGGGAGTAATGACTTCACATATAAGAATTATAAGTGGTAAAATTTATTGAAAATTAGCAAACACAACATTGGTCACTTGAACAATTCATGAATGAATATTGAAGTAAGAGAGATGTCACATATAAATATATTATCTTGGATATCTTCTATGATTGTGAGCACCCATTAATTATTTTCAAGCTTGATCATGGTTGACGTTGGACAAGGAAGACAACATAATGGGTTATGTTTGTTTATATTCACATAGAAGTTATATTGTCATGGATCCTCTAACATGTGGTGCTTGCTCATAATCTTTTGCTAGCCAAAATTTCGTACTAAGTAGAAATACTACTTGTGCATCAAAAAAACCCTTAAACCCAGTTTCTCGTCATGAAAGTCCACCATATCTACCTATGTATTGAACAAGATCCTTCAAGTAAGTTGTCATCGATGCAAGAAGCAATAGAATTGCTCCTAAATATGTATGATAGTTTATTGCAAGGGAAAATAGGCCTTGTATGAACTTGTGATGGTAAAGAAATAAAACCAACGGACTGCATAATAAAGATTGCTACCATAAGGGGCAATATAAAAGTGACGTTCCTTTGCATTAAGGGCTTGCACATCCAAATAAAAAAAGTGCATGACAACCTCTGCTCCCCTCTACGAATGGCTTATCTTTTACTTTTCAGTTTTTACTTTTATGCAAGAGTCAACAGTATTCATTCTCATTTCAACCCCAATTATTATCCACTTGGAAAGTATCATGTGGTAGGGAATGACCCAGGCACATATATCTAGTTGAATATAGGTAATCATGAGTTATTTTTCTTGACATTATCCCTGAAATAAATAAGTTGGGAGGCGAAACATTAAGCCCCTATCTTCCTTTGAGTCTGATTGAAATAACTTGTTCTAAAAATATGCTTTGAGTGTCAGTAATCGTGAAAGAATAATTGATAGTTGAGTATGTGGAATTTGCTAAATCAAAGCTCTTACATAGACCCTTCCTAAAAATAAGATGAATCGTAATTGTTAATGACCGAAAACATAGGTTGTTGGTTTTCAAGAAAGCTTATGCTCTATACTTTAACATGTGAATAGCTTGCTACTTGACCATGAGAAGTTTTATGAGGAATGAGCTATTGTTTATGATATATAATGATGTCAGAAAAAAGTGATTAGAATTATCATTGATCAAACTTATGCACTATGCTAGCATTCACACTTCATAAATTATTTCTTTTATCATTTACCTACTCGAGGATGAGCAGGAATTAAGCTTGGGGATGCTGATACATCTCCAGCGTATCTATTATTTATGAAGTATTCATGTCATGTTTGCAATAATTTTATATGGTTTTGGTGCACTTTTATATGATTTTTATGGACTATAACCTAGTGCCCAGTGTGAGTTGTTGTTTTCAACTTATTTTTGTGTTTTCCAGCAAATCCATATCAACAAATTCCAAATGTGACGAAACTTTTTGACGATTTTTTTGGAACATATGAGACCCTCGAAGCTTCGTGGAAGGACCAAAAGACCCCACGAGGCGGTGACAAGGCAACACAGTGTGCCCTAGGGGGTATGGAGGGGGTTGTTGCCTTGTAGGCCCCTTGTAACTCCTTATAACGTGAAATTAATGCTGAACATTCTTATAAATAGAGAAACCCCCAGAGACTCCACCGCCGTAAGCCTCTGTTCCGAAGAGATCCCATTTGGAGGCCTTTTCCGGCAGCCTACCGGAGGGGGAAATCATCATCGGTGGCCATCTTCATCATCCTGGGGGTCTTCGTGATGAGGAGGGAGTAGTTCACCCTCAGAGATGAGGTTATGTACCGTTAGCTATGTGATTGATCTCTCTCTCTCTCTCCCTCGTGATCTTGATTTGGCATGATCTTGATGTACCATGAGCTTTGTTAATACAGTGGAATCATATGATGTTCTTCCCTCTCTATCTTTGTTTTGATGGATTGAGTGTTGCTCTTTAAGGTTTCGTTATGTTGGACTGAATAGTGGATTTGAGATCGCTTGATATATCACTAGTACGCGTCGGTGCTATACAAACGGTTTTTAACCCCTTTCCATGACGGCATTTGGAACCGTCGCCTAGTGAGTGACAGCAATAGGGGGTCCTTCCCACACGACCCAGAAACCATCGGGGATAGGGAGACTTGATGCATACAGTTGTCCCTATGTAATCGTTTCTGATATCTCAAATATCACAAACGCTTCATCCTTGCTACTCATTTGTGCTCGCATTTCCATCACAATCGGAGTTTTCTGGTTTTACCTAAATCCAGGCAGATTCCAGGCACGGGAGTTTTACGATTCCTAGCACATCACAAATAGTTCATGATTATAAATCATGTACGATAGGTAGACAATCACATACATTGAGTTTTCACGCACTATATGCGATAGTGTCTGACATCACACATGCTTTGCAAACGGCAACTGTGTGCATTGTTACACATGTTTCCTCTCCGTGAACCGTGTCGGATTATGATGTATATCGCACACGCTGTGCTTTATTAACCATGTGCGTCGTAATGACCTGCACACCCTAGTTTCGCCCTAATTTAATTGCTGCTATTTAAAATTGTACCTAATTTAAACTTGAAAGTAGGCTTTAGCTTTATTCATATCCATCAGGTTCAAACAACCAATGCATTATTCGATTCATAGGTACATATGTTTAAGAATTACATAAGCACCAAATAAAGAATGATGAACCGGGGTTCTATACTTGTAGTATTACAGATGGTAAAGAAAGAGCCGACAGACATTCTGGTTGCTGAACAAGGTGAAGTGGAATGGCCCTATTGTGCTCTCCTGGATCCAGAAGGCATGCAGGACTCTAGTCCAACCCCTTGTGATGGTCGGCTGCCAATCATGAAGTTTGAGAGGTAATCTTGAGTAAACTGCTTCAGCATCCACTGCAAAGGAAAAAAGATTCAGACATTGTCATCTAACACAACTCATTACGGGCAGTAAAAAGAATGCTACAGGGTTCTTACTTACCATCCTGCAGTTCACTGTTGTCTTGCATAAAGTGTAAACAAATAGTTCGATTGACGTCTTTGGACCCATTTTAATAACAATCTTTGTCAGTTTCCTCACTTGATGCTGGTTCATGAATATCTCATTGCCCCAGAAGGGGAACTTTGGCAATGATATATGTACCTAGAAGCACCAAGTTAATATTAGATAAACAACAATTGAAAAATGATGTAGTACAACACTCCCTCCATCCCATTATATAAGATTTTCTTACATGTATATCTAGACATCATCAGAACATTAAGGTAACACTCTTCCTTGTTGCTATGTAGCTTAGGATTGCATATTTAGTCATTCAGTACAATGTATGTTGCTATGTAGCCTCATATATATTAAATATGGCCCTAGTTAACCTACTGATAAATGGGTTACAGATATATTCAATGAAATGTCTGATTCGACGATTAATCCCTTATCAGCCATGTTAGCTGCAATATCCTTAACAGGAACCAAATATCATAATTCCTAGTGGTATTGTTGAAACTGTTATTGATGAAGCTGAACTGCACGGCAAATAGTTGCACATATATAGTATCACATTGTGAAGAACTGAAATAAACAAGTCATAAGGCCATCTCTAGCCGATCCTTTAAAAGTTAAAGGACTAAAACCCTTAGTGGATACACACACACACACACACACACTCCACTAATTTTTGGCCTTTTCTAGTCGATCCCCTAAACTTAACGTTGTAAGCTTCAATTCGATGAAGTTCAAAGTAGGTTCAACCGAAAGTAGCACGCATTCGAACATAAACATAGATAGTTTTGCATAACTGAACATAAAACATAAATTTAAACTAAGCTAAACTACTTTTGGTTGAAGTAGAGGTCGAGCCAATCCTTCCTCGTCATGTACGGTGTGCCGTGAGCCGGGTCCGGGCCCGTGCCGTCATTGGGGGTCATTGGGGAAGGCACTCCTCCACTCGTCGACGTCGATCTCCTCGTCCTCGGGGCCTACCTCGATGCCCTCCGCGCCGCCATCGTCGCCGCCTTCGACCTCGTCATTGGAGGAGAGTGTGATAACCTCGACGCCCTCCGCACCGGCAAAGATCGCCCACTCAGCCTCCACGAGCTCCGGATGCTGCCGGTGAAGCTCTTGCATATAGGCCTCGTCGGCGGCCTCGACCTCGAGGCGCTCCCATGCCTCGCAATCCTCTCGTGCCATAGCCGAGCTCACCACCCCTGGCTCCGGCAAAACGAGGTCGACCGGACATGTGCCAAAGGGGAAATTGAGCCTAGCCGTCGCGTCGTGGTAGCGGACCTGCCAGCGGTCAAACTCCATGGCCACGAGCTCGGCCGTGTGGAAGCTACCGAGCCACTATCGGGTGTGGGTCTCTCGATCTATAATCTTGGCGACCCACGTCCCCCACCGCCGCTGCCGGACCCCGAGGTAGGACCTCGTCGACTGTCGGGTCCGAGGGAGGATGGGGAAGTCCTCGAACCGGCATAGGGGAGTGGCGGCGGGTAGATCGAGGGACCGGCAACAGCGGATCAAGCCCGCGGAGGACGACGGGGACACCTGGGTGGCCACCTTGCCAGCATCGGGTGCAAAGGCCACGATAAACCTCTTTTAGGCCATTGGCTCCTCGAGCTCCCCGGCACACAAGAAGAGGTTGAGGATAGAGGCGTTGATGATGGTGGCGACCTACCAATGGTTTCGAGGGTTGTGTGTGTCTGTGTGAGCAGAGGTTTTGGGGAGTGTGTGGTGTGTGGTGTGTGTGGAGGGGGCGGGGGGTAAGGTGGTGTTTGAGGAAATACTACGGAAACTGAAAAATTTAGTAGGCGGGAGTAACAAGGAGGGGCTACTGAAAATTTGGATCAAGGGCGAGCGGATATTTTTGAGATTGCAAGGGATGTAGAGGCGGGAGTGGAATATCGAGGCTACTGAAAATTTGAATCAAGGGACTGAAGCAGAGTGGGAGTAACAGACATCGCACACGGTCCGCACATACTAATCGTGTGCTATCAAACATTAAAACCTTCCAGGCGGTAGATATTTTCGAGATTATGAGAGGCAGTAATATTTTTGAGATTGCGAGGGATGCAGAGGCGGGAGTATTTGGGGAGCGAGCTAGTGTGCTTGACACGCCCGTTGTGGACTGTTGTCGATGCACCTTCTCGCGTAAGCCATAGGCGTACTATACACCGATGGTGCTCCAGAATATTTTGTACTATATCTCACACAGTTGTTGATAATAAGCGGTGTGGGATCTACTTTATTTTTCATCTTGATTTGAATTACATAATGGGGTCACAGCGGCAATGGACGATGTTTAAATTGCTAGACCTTTTACCCGCAGTGAACATGCAACTATATGTGTGTCGTAAAAGAATTGGAATTATTCAGAGTTTGTTTGGACATTTTATACATTAAACTGGTTTTCTAGCCATTTCAGGTGCACAATTCAAAACTAAACTACATGCACATGCTCCGGTGCATATAAATTGGTTGAAAAATCAAATCTGTGTCCTTGGGTGCATGCTTAGGTCTCATGCAATAAATGGGAATGAATTTCAAACACCAGGGCATTGTTGATTGCCGGCAATACATTGAGATACCTGGTTTTAAATTCTAGTAAATCCAAAACTCGTCTGAAATTCATGAAACTTGGCATCGTATCATGGAGCGGCATCAACATGTCGTGGTAAAAAATTGTTCCATTTGGGGACAGGTTTGGGTATAAGCTTCTCACAAACCAGAGCTTCTCACAACAAGCATGATGGTTTCAATAGGGAACGTGCCACCTTTAGGGATGAAACAATATTTGTTGCCTCTTATTGCTTTCAAAAAATTTCTAGTGCCAACAGAGAACAACAGGAGTGTTGTGTTAAGTTTTGGAATTTTTCGGGGTTCGTTTGGACATTTTTTTGCATCAACTGGGTTTTCTAGGCATTTTATGTGCATAAGTCAACTTTGAAATACATGCACATGCTCCAGTGCATACAAATTGGTTGAAAAATCAAATATGTGTCCTTGGGTGCATGCTTAGGTCCCATGCAATAAAAGGGAATGAATTTCAAACACCAGGGCACTATTGATTGCCGGCAAAACATTGAGATACCTAGTTTTTAAATTGTAGTAAATCCAAAACTCGTATGAAATTCATGAAACTTGGCATGCTATCATGGAGCGGCATCAACATGTCGTGGTAAAAAATTTGTCCCGTTTGGGGCAGGTTTGGGTATAAGCTTCTCACAAACCAGAGCTTCTCACAACAAGCGTGATAGTTCCGATAGGGAATGTGCCACCTTTGGGGACGAAGCAATATATGTTGCCTCTTATTGCTTTCAAAAAAATTCTAATGTCAACATAGAACAACAGGAGTGTCGTGTTTAATTTTGGAATTTTTCGGGGTTCGTTTCGCCTTTTTTATACATTAATTGGGCTTCTGGGCATTTAATGTGCAAAATTCAAATTTGAACTACAAGCACATGCTCCAGTGCACCAAAGTTAGTTGAAAAGTCACATATGTGTCCTTGGGTGAATTTCTAGGTCCCATGCAAGAGATGGGAATGAAATTCAAACACCAGGGCACTGTTGATTGCTGGCAAAACGTTGAGATGCCTGGTTTTTAAATTCTAGTAAATACAAAACTCGTCTGAAATTCATGAAACTTGGGATGCTATCATGGAGCGGCATCAACATGTCGTGGTAAAATTTTTGTCCCATTTGGGGCAGGTTTGTGTATAAACTTCTTACAAACCATAGCTTCTCACAACAAGTGTGATGGTTTTAGTAGAGAACGTGCCACCTTTGGGGATGGAACGATATCCATTGCCTCTTATTGCTTTCAAAAAATTTCTAGTGTCAACATAGAACAACAGGAGTTTTGTGTTTAATTTTAGAATTTTTCGGGGTTCATTTGGCCTTTTTATACATTAATGGAGTTTCTGGGCATTTAATGTGCATAATTCAAATTTGAACTACAAGAACATGCTCCAGTGCACCAAAGTTGGTTGAAAAATCACATGTGTGTCCTTGGGTGAATTTCTAGGTCCCATGCAAGAGATGGGAATGAAATTCAAACACCAGGGCATTGTTGATTGCCGGCAAAATGTTGAGATACCTGGCTTTTAAATTCTAGTAAATCCAAAACTCGTGTGAAATTCATGAAACTTGGCTTGCTATTATGGAGTGGCATCAACATACCGTGGTAAAAATTTTGTCCCATTTGGGGAAGGTTTGGGTATAAGCTTCTCACAAACCAGAGCTTCTCACAACAAGTGTGATGATTTTGGTAGGGAACGTGCCACCTTTTGGGACAGAATGATATCCATTGCCTCTTATTGCTTTCAAAAAATTTCTAGTGTCGACATAGAACAACAAGAGTGTTGTGTTTTATTTTGGAATTTTTCGGGGGTCATTTGGCCTTTTTTTATACATTAATTGAGTTTCTAGGCATTTAATGTGCATAATTCAAATTTGAACTACAAGCACATGCTCTAGTGCACCAAAGTTGGTTGAAAAATCACATGTGAGTCCTTGAGTGAATTGCTAGGACCCATGCAAGAGATGGGAATGAAATTCAAACATCTGGGCACTGTTGATTGCCGGCAAAACGTTGAGATACCTGATTTTTAAATTCTAGTAAATCCAAAACTCGTGTGAAATTCATGAAACTTGGCATGCTATCATGGAGCGGCATCAACATGCCATGGTAAAATTTTTGTCTCATTTGGGCAAGTTTGGGTATAAGCTTCTCACAAACCAGAGCTTCTCACAACAAGCATGATGGTTTCGGTAGGGAACGTGCCACCTTTGGGGACGGAACGATATCCGCTGCCTCTTATTGCTTTCAAAAGATTTCTAGTGTCAACATAGAACAACAGGAGTGTTGTGTTTAATTTTAGAATTTTTCGAGGTTCGTTTGGCCTTTTTTATACATTAATGGAGTTTCTGGGCATTTAATGTGCATAATTCAAAATTGAACTATAAGCACATGCTCTAGCGCACCAAAGTTGGTTGAAAAATCACATGTGTGTCCTTTGGTGAATTTATAGGTCCCATGCAAGAGATGGGAATGAAATTCAAACACCAGGGCACTGTTGATTGCCGGCAAAACATTGAGATACCTGGTTTTTTAATTCTAGTAAATCCAAAACTCGTCTGAAATTCATGAAACTTGGCATGCTATCATGGAGTGGCATCAACATGTCGTGATAAAAAATTTGTCCCATTTGGGGCAGATTTGGGTATAAGCTTCTCACAACAAGCGTGATGGTTTCGGTAGGGAACGTGCCGCCTTTGGGAACGGAACAATATTCGTTGCCTCTTATTGCTTTCAAATATTTTCTAGCATCAACATAGAACAACAGGAGTGTTGTGTTTAATTTTGGAATTTGTCGGGGTTCATTTGGCCTTTTTTATACATTAATTGAGTTTCTGGGCATTTAATGTGCATAATTCAAATTTGAACTACAAGCACATGCTCCAGTGCACCAAAGTTGGTTGAAAAATCACATGTGTGTCCTTGAGTGAATTTCTAGGTCCCATGCAAGAGATGGGAATGAAATTCAAACATCTAGGCGTCGTGGCTCGGCCGGAAAGATTGAGAAACTTGGTTTTTTAATTCCTGTAAATCCAAAACACACGTGAAAATCATGAAACTTGGCATGGTGTCATGACATGGCACCAACATGTCGTGGTAATTTTTCTGTCCGATTTGCGAAGGCGCACACATTAACAATCAACAAAGGCATTTTGGAACAAGTATTGTCACGTTGCAAATCGGAAACACAAGTATTATTGAAGAACATGGGTGTTCTACTTACTAATTACGTGTTGCCACGCGTCCCCTTTTTTATTGACTAGGATGTGCCGTGCGGTGTAGCTATTTGAGTACGGGAGGCGTGCGATCAGACCCCTACGCGTGCTCATCGGGAGGAGAGCCCTTTGACCACTACCTGCCGCGCACCTCCCTCCCAACGTCTCCATTAATGGCGTCCGAGCCCCTGTCCTACGGCGTGGCTATATGTCTCACTAGACTGAGATTTAAGAGAGAAAAATGTAAATCTGAAAAGAACGTTTTGCATGGATCTTGATGTAAGATCCGACGGACCTATATAGCATCCACTGCAACTTATAGAAAGCATGATGAATATAAGGACGATGACAGTGTATAATAATTGTCTTACATATTTAGGAACATAATTTAAAAAATCCACATGCGGCAACACCCGAAATACACAAGGGCAAAAGAAGATGGAAGACAACGATCTGGCTCGCTGATCTCTACTTTCTTGATCTGTTGCTGCAGGCCGCGGGAACTAGTCTCTGTGGCGAGCGGCGATGAGCTCTTTCTTGTCCTCAAGATGCTGCTTGAGAGCATCCATGGATTCCTCCACCAGCCTTCTACGCTCGATGCACAGCATGGCATTCTCGTCCATAAGTTTCTCGACGATGACGTCGGTCCTCTTCAACAAGGTAGTGGTCTCCTCCTGCTGCTCCGCACTTTTGATGATCTTCGCCCTCAGCAGCTCGCGCTCGGCCCGGAGCTTTGCATTGCTCTCATTTAGTTGCCGGATGACACCGGTAGCCTGTTCAAAAGAGGCTTTCATGTCGTCCTGCAACCTCGCCCAGCCGGAGATCTGATTCATCTAGCTATGGACGATTGCATGCATGCGCCTATAAGAGTCCTCGCCTGCCCGCAAGACATTTTCCTATGCCGCCGCGGCGAGGGAGCACATCTCTGTTGTATTCACGGCGCGGCGGGACATCTCTTCTGCTTCCGCGGCGCGGCCAGACCAGTCTACTGCATCGACGACACGGCGGGACCTCCATGCTGCTTTGACGGCGTGGCGGGACCTTTGTGCTGCTACGGCCGCGCAACGGGACATGCCGGCTGCGTTCACGCCGAGGCGGGACATCTCACGTGTTTCCACTTCCATGCTCGCATCTCCCTAGTGGCAATCTCTCGACCCAGAACTCACGCTGGCCATGGCAGATGTAAGGGAACGATGATGAATGACTTGTTTGTTTTTGTGGATGAGGAGTTGAGGAGGAATGTGCAGTCATCTTGGAGTAGTAGTATTTATAACCAAGTACTAATACACTCCTAAGTGGGAA
The DNA here is from genome assembly GCF_002162155.2 of Triticum dicoccoides. Classification (NCBI taxonomy): domain Eukaryota; kingdom Viridiplantae; phylum Streptophyta; class Magnoliopsida; order Poales; family Poaceae; genus Triticum; species Triticum dicoccoides. The sequence continues at coordinate 82,734,912 of NC_041380.1, forward strand.
ACCGTTTAGGTTTTGATCGGTGTGAACATGTTTGCAATTTGGAATGTGACGGGACGCAAGCTCAAAATTTACTGACGGTTATAAGTGAGGCACTATTCTCGGAAGGCGTAACGTGGGCACGTACGCCTTCTCGGCCACGTACGTGGCGTTTGCACCATAGGGTGCACCGCAATAGGCAACATTCGCACACGTCTTGTTCCAACAACCGTGCACGCTTGTTATTACCATTGCGCATGCTTCTTTTTAATTAGAATGTGTGTGCCCGTCTAGCGCACACACGTTGATCTATCTAACTGTTTCAGTTTGTTGTGGCCAATCACAAACAGTTCATCCGTGTGAAGTGTATGCCATCAATCGCACACTTTTTTGCTAATAATCGCAGAAACATTGATCTGGCTGACCCGTTTTTGTTCTGTTGCCTAATCGCAAATAGTTAATCCTTCTGAAGCATATGCCCTCAACTGCACACATCTTTATCTAGCTGCACGTTTCTATTGTTCCTCCCATCAAAATCAGTTCATCCGAGTGAACCGTATGCTGTATATCGCACACGCCTTCATCTGGCTGCCCGTTTCTTTTGTTCCTCCTCATCGCAAACAGTTCATTGAACTAAACCGTATGCCCTGCATCGCACACGCAACTAAAATCTGAACCATGTTTGATGGCTCCGACATCACAAACGTTTTGCACCTTTTTGACGGTTCTTTTACACCACCGTTTGCGATTATTGCATCACACACAGTTTCGTCGAAGGGTCTCTGATCGTAGTGTCGCGTTAGCAACATCGTGCAGTAGTGTATATCTTGCATACGGATACCCATGATGACACTTGGGTATTCTATTGAGTCACTTGATATATGTTTTGGTAATCAACTTGCGAGCCCCCGTGATGACATTGGGGTAATCTAGGCATAGAGGTTGATACACATTTTCATCCTACTTTCTTCGATAGGAGCTTTGGAGTGATTCTTTGTCGCACATTGAGGTATTATATACGATTCAATTATGTTAGCACTATTGAGAGATTGCACTAGTGAAAGTATGAACCCTAGGTCTTGTTTCCAACCATTAAAATACCATTTGTGCTCACTTTTGTTACTTTCTACCTTGATGTTTTTATTATTTCATATTACAAAAGCCTATATCTACTATCCATACTACACTTATATCAGCATCTCTTCGTTGAACTAGCACACCTATACAATTAACCATTATATTGGGTGTGTTGAAGACACAAGAGATTTCTTGTATTCGATTGCAGGGTTGTTTGAGAGAGACCATCCTCATGCTACGCCTCCCACAGATTGATAAATCTTAGGTCATCTACTTGAGGGAAATTTGTTGATGTCCTACAAAACTCTACGCTTGCAGGCCCAATAGAGTCTACGAGAATAAAATTTGCATAGTGGACATCATGGCCATGGCCTCCTCTCCATCATCTGGTCTTGTAGTGGCTGCCCTTCATGCGAGCAAACAAGCCCCCTGCCCGGAACTGGAGGGGCTAGACCTGGGGGTGCTCTCCCTTGGCAACGGCTCAGTAGATGGTTGGCCATGCATTCACTCCGTTAGTAGTGTTGTCTCCTGGACGTGCATGGTGCTCAAGCGGGTCCCTTTGGGTACATTTTACTCTGGCGGTTGGTGTGGGATGTGGCAGGGCGGCTTTGGGATAGGTGGAGGGGAAGGACCAGCTGGTGGCCCTAGTGGTCTTCACGCGAACTCATCGTTCTACCTGCGATCGGTGCTCTTCGATCTTGCCATCGGCGAGTTCCGAACTTATCATTCGAAGGAAAACAAGGACTAACGCATATGACGCTCTTTGAACACCTTGATTGGATAGGGGCGGTCTTATGCACCCGCAACATCATCATAATCAGCTTCACTGTTGTATCGTGAAGCTCTGTTTTTGTTGACACCTTCAAACATGTTTGTACCAAGATTTCCAAGGGATCGGAGGACTTGCAAGTGGCGAAGGCGAGGTCTTGGATGCGATAAAGACTTTGCTTCAAATGCAGTTCATCAGATTTGACTTGCAGGATATGTTTCCGTCCAGACCGGACACGAGTTCCTGTGAGCTGGTGGTACGTGACTTGCAGCAGTGGCCTCCACAAATGGGGGCGGCAACATTGGAGGACTTCTTTGTTGGTGGTGCTATCGAGTCGTGATTTTCAGGGTGAAAGCCCATGGTCTGGCCTTTATTGGTTTGTACCTGGCGGTGATCTTGTTGAAGGCATTGTTTTGGGAATGCGGTTTTTCTTCATGTGAAAATCTAAGATCTTTAATTGGGCAATGACGCATTGTTTCCTTCATGAAGATAAAGAACCTTCTTTGCTACTTTAATGGTGGTTAGAATGTTGCTACTGCTGGTGATTGATTACCGTGACGGGTCTTTTTTCTCTTTCTTTGTTCCCTTTTTATTTTACCTTTTGTCGTATGCATCATGAGGGTCTCTTTGATTCAAAGGATTTTCATAGGATCTTTAAAGGATTAGAATCCTTAGGAATTTTTCCTATGTTGATGGTTTGATTCGTAGGATTGAATCCTATAGGATTTTTCCTAAGGATTCATTTGTACTACATTTCACAGAAAGTCTAGCATCCACTCAAACCTCTTGGAAGAAATTCTTTGTTTTTTCCTTGACACAATCAAACAAATTCAAATCCTATAGGGATCTAATGAACATGCCATTCCAATCCTGCGTTTTTCCAATTCCTATGTTTTTGTGACCCTATGAATCAAAGAGGCCCTGAATGTTTTTAGACATCTCGTTGATGCAGAGTTTGATTTGGTATCCGTTTGATATTAATATATAATTGCTCTTTAAAAAATATGTCAGCACGACGTTCTCACGCGTGCGATCCACCTCGTGGTGACGGAAACCACCTACCCGCACCCACAGAGATCCGGTGCCGCGTGGCGGGCCCACATGACATCGAGAAGGCGATTTCCCCTCTTCCTCCCCCGAAGAAAAAGTCTTGTTTCTACTCGCGCGGCCCAACGCACAGTGCTCACGCAACCCCACCCGCCAGCCAGACGGTTTAAAACCAGAGAGAGAAAAATAATGCAGTTCCATTGTTCAAACACCTCTCCCTCTCTCCCTCTCTCTCCCTTTCTGGACCTCTCACGAGCAGGGGCGCCTTTCCTCCCTCCCATCCTCCTCCTCCTCCGGTCGACGGAGGAGCCGCCGGACCACGCCACGGCCACGAGGTACGTGCGATGCGAGCTTTCCCTCTCTCCAGACGGTTTGATTTATGTGTGGTTCGGGCGAAATTCGCGATTTCATGGTGGAATTATCTGGTCCTCTGCCTTGCGCTATTGTTGACCGTGGGCTTCAGTTTTGTGGCTGGTGCTCGTTTGTTTGAGGGTTCCATTCCCGATTCGGGTGGAATTCGTCATCCTCCTTGTTGGTTGTTCGCCCGCGAGCTGGAGCGGATTTGATTGGAGGGGGGGTTGGACATGGGGTCTCGTTGAGGAGGGGATCGGATGATGTGGGATTGCAGGTCTGGTGCTGGTTTGTGCCCCCCTGATTGGATCTGACGGTGTAGTTCATTGAGAGGTTTCGGCTCGCGGATTAAGGATTTGAAATGCATGGCTACGTTGGGCTGCACTTCAGATTCTTGACGGAAAAAGGTTACTGAGATTGCAATATGACATTGCTGAATTGGTGGAAGGTGCAGTGCAGATGCAAGCATAGGGAAGTATTGCCTTTTTAAGGGGGGTATGGATGTCAGTTTTCCACCTCTTGTCACCTGTCAACTAACTCCATTTGTGTCGCTAGCATAGTTGGAAACTTTGAATTGACATTGTGTCACTTTTCGGAAAGACGCCTCAACAACTTTGTTCTCCACTAAGGAAAACAACGCTGTCTCTTTATCGTCATGAATGATGACATTTCTCAATAGCCACACTCACCTAAGGAAACAAATGGATCCTGGGCTCTCAGCCTGGTTTTTCAATAAAAAATCAGTAAAATAAGACAGTTTGGAGCTTCAGAAATTCTGAATTTTTTTTCACATGTAGATGCTCACTACATGCCTGTAAATTTGAATATTAATTTCTAGGCTACAAATATGTGGATTTTAACATGTCTACTATTTGCTACACCTTCCGTTCCATAAGAGGTAAATACACTGCAAGTCATAGAACTTGCACGCGACGGTCAGTATGGTGCATAAACTTGTAAAATATGTGTTTCTGGTCATCTAACTTGTCCCTCCGTTCATATACGGTGCTTTCTACCGTATTCAGCTGTATCATGTCAATACATGGCGTGCCAACGTGGCAGGGGTCCATTGTCAGCGGTGGGTAACCCGTGTGCACTATTTTTTTTCTTCAGGAAGCACCCTTGCATTTTTTTATTTCTGCAAAAAAATCCTTAAATAAAATGAAAAATGATGAACGAACATTGGGATTCAAACAGAACACCTGCTACGATCCGCCACGCTTCGATAACCAATTGACCTACATATTGTTCACACTCTTGGAGCACAATTAGCTTTATATAAGAAATATTGTGCGGCCTTAAAAAAAGACAGTACAAGCTAAAATAGAAACCAAAACGAGAAAAAGGGAAGGCACCGGTTCGAACCTATGACCACATTTTTTAGAAGAACCTATGAACACATAAGCTCGCCGCGTGTGGGAGCACCAACCATCCGGCCACAATGAGTTAAAAAAAATCAGCCACAATGACATTTAAATAGATAAACACAATTTATCTTATGTATTCTTCTTTCTTTTTTCTATTTACAATAAAATATAGTTCATAATGAATATACGTCAATTTCTTTCGGACAATCAACAGAACTCATTATAAATTCGAAAATCTAGATAAAAAAATTATATGTAAAAAATAATGTACATAAATTTTTCGGAGAAATTAACTATTTTTTGTTTGAATTCAAATAATTTAAAAATTAAAATATGGAAAAGTGAATATAGTGCACAGTAAATATAGTGCACAATGAATATACACATTTTATGGGGACAAATCAGAAAAACTTTGTTTCAAATCGAATAATTCAAAATTTGAAAATCTAGAGAAAAGGAATGTGGCTCATAATGAATGTAAGTATTGTTCGGACAAATCATCTAATTTTTGTTTGAATTTGAATAAGCTATATAAAAGAAATACAGTTCATAATCAATGTACGCAAATTTCTTTCAAACAAATCACTGGATATTTTGTCTGAATTCGAATATATTAAAATTGGAAAATCTTGATAAACGAAAATACAGGTCCGAATGAAATTTACGTAATTTTTTCCTGGAAAAATCAAATAATTTTTTTTCTTTAAATTCGAATTTTAAATTAAAAATTTAGATAAAAGAAAATGTTGTGCAGAAGGAATGTATGTAATTTTCTTTCAAACAAATCAGTGGAAATTTTGTTTGAATCTGAATCATTTTGAATTGGAAAATGTAGAGAAAAGAAAATATATTCAGAATGTGTACTTTTATCCAAGAGGTGATATACCTTAGTAGTCCAAATGAAACAGCAAGCACGATCAGTTGAGGTGGTTAGGTTGTTAGCGCCATTACAACAGTTTGTAGTTTCGAACTCGCTCCGTCCCTTTTTTTTCCAGCCAAATATTTTTACAGCGAATACTGACGGCTGAGACCCAGCGGACAACTATTGTTGGAGTGCTTTTGTACAAAGTAAAAAAACGAGGGTGTTTTTGCAGAAAAAACATCACGTGCACTAGGCACTGACAAATGGGCCTTTGCTACACCGGCATTGCCATGTAGGCAGCAAATACATCCACGTACGGAAAATATGACCGTATTTGCACACCCGCACAAGTTTAATGACCAGAAACACATATTTTGTAAGTTCGTGCACCAAACTGATCGTCGTGCGCAAGTTGTAAGACTTCTAATGTATTTAACTCGTTCCATAATCTAGTGTATATAGATATTTTCAAAAATCAAACGTCGTTAACTTTGAACAAGTTTGTAGAGAAAAATATCTACATCTACAATACCATAAATATCATTATATACATCATGAGTGGTAGTTTTATATTGTGCTCCCTCTGTAAAGAAATATAAGAGCGTTAGATCACTAAATGCTCTTATATTTAACGCTATTATATTTCTTTACGGAGGGAGTACTTATTTGGTATTTTTTATGTTGATATTTTTCTCAACAAACTTGGTCAAACTCTGCAATGTTGGAATTTTCAAAAAATATACACGCGATATATTATGGAACGAAGGAAGTATTACATATTCCCCCATTTACACCTACAGGCAGATCCTTACAGGATTGATGTTACGGACTGAGTTGTCAAACTATGTTTGGGGATTAGGGAGGGTGGGGTCCATTAGTTAAAAATCAAGGGGAGCAGTTATTGGTGGGGAAGGAGTCCGTAAGCAGCAGTCCGTAGGGGATCCCGTAAGTCTAGCATTTTTGTTGTTTGTATACCCACAATTTAGAAGTTTTTTGAATGAAATGTGTAGATACGTAGGCCATGTCTATATTTTCATGTTGGATTTTTTCCAAATAATTTGGAAGCTTATCAACATGATTTCTTCTTTTTTCAAAATTTCCAGGCTCCCTGGAGCCAAGCGGCCGCACTCTAAGCATTCACACATTGCCCTAGAAAGAAACTTTTGTTTGCTAAATCCTACAGATAATTTACGCTCCCCACAACACTGTCACAGTAAACAAGTTTAACTGCCTTTTATTGAGCACAGAAAACGAAAGAATTATCTTGATTACATCCTCTAGTTAGTCATATTTTTACGTTTCCAGCTTTTTTACTTTTGTTGGTGAAATTCATAGCAATCGATATGAAAAAGTTGTACAAGAAGCCCAAAGTTGTAAAAAACAGTTCCTTAGGGCAACTCCAACGCGGATCACCAAACCACCCCTAAACATCCGGACCGAGGTGTCCGGACGTTTTTAGCAACCCAACGCGGTGCTCAAATGTCCGTAGACGCGTCCAGGCATCCAAAATCCCGCAAACCGTCCACTAACTCATGGGAGGTTTGTGGGAGTTCGGACCTTCGCCACGAAAGCTTCCGATACCCTTGGCCCACCCAAATCCCCTCTCCCGGACCCCTTCCCCCCACTCTGTCCCTCCCCTTTGCTCTGTATCCACACCATCCGAGTTCGCCGCCGTTGCCGCTCTACCACCCTGACTGCCGCTCAGGCCTTGCTGAACATCCGCCGCCGCCGCTCTACCACCCGAGCTTCCGCTCAGGCCATGCTGAACATCCGCCGCCCCACCCACGCTCCTGGCCGCCTTGGACTACGCCGCCGTTTCACTCCGGATCCGTCCGCAGCCAGGTATCCCCCACCCCTGTTGATGCCGTCCATGGTGGACACCACGCCCGGCAAGTGTTCGGCCAAATGCTAATGAGAATTTTTTTGACATTATCGTTGTTTACTTTGAAGCAAACATGATGACCGTATGAAAGAAAACAGGGGCGGATATTTGGTGCATAGGGTTGGATGGCCGGTTTCCCTATCGGTGTCTACGGATGCGTAAGCGGGCGTTTGGTGTGTCCGATTTGGTGATCCGCGTTAGAGTTGCCCTTATTTCAGCCCACCCATGGACCCATTCTGCATATATTACAAAGGAAAATACGTGTGAATTCTTGGCATTTCATTTCTTCCGTTTTAAAGATGGAAAATAAGTTGTGATTTAGTTTTACGATGCATAGTGGAATTGAGAAGATCCAGTTCTGGAACTTCCGGTTCCAATCGGAGCATATAGATCCGTAAATGGATTTGTATGTATAGCCACTTCAGTCGTGCTCCTCGTTTCTCGAATGGAAAAAAAGTATCTTCTTTCTGAGAACATGCTCTACTATTTTGCATTTGTTAATAGCACTGTTATGATTTATTATTATTATTTTCTTTAGATATTCTTAACATATGGATTAAGGAATTTATACAAGAGGGAAGCCTGTTCTTGTTTCAGCCGGATCTCAGACTCATAATTGATTGAGTTGGAAATAAGGAAAGAACACTTCTTGGTAATCACTAAATCTTGTTTTTTGTACCATCACTTTTTGTTGAAGTATGCTCACTTGCCATCATTTGTTTTGTGCATATCGTTATCTAGAACTGACGACTTCCATGAGCCCATTAGAACATGCTTGTGAGGATTACGCTTTGGTAACTTCAAACATTAAACTAAAAAAAGACTTCAAACATTGCATGATGTCAGCAATCTGAATGAAGTAGCCCCTAAAAATGTGAGCAATGCATTTGAGTGATTATATTTTATTGTTTACCTGCCAATCATCAGCTAATGAGAAATTTTCTGCAGAAGGTAAAACTAACTCTCCAACAGGGCATTTATTGATTGAAACATAATAACTGGGATGGTTAATGATTTTCTTTTTAGCCTTTGTCCTTTACAGACTGGGCACTGACAAATTACAAGTAGTGTCATTTTTAACTTCTGTCACTAAGTAGTTGGATGTGTAATTGCCTACCGCACAGTTCACTAGATAAGCCTAGTTCTAAATTGCTGTTTGTAGGAAAAATAAATATTGTAAAATTTTGCAATTGAGAACAAGTAGATAATAGTTGGGGTATAAAAAAGGAAGTTGTATTTTGTTTTTTTTTGGCATAACAGCTACACTTTGTGTATGCTGTAATATGAACGGTATATCTATTTGTTCTCGTAATGATGGATCATAGCTATCATACAATCCAAAGATATACATTGGTTAACAACTAGACCATTAACTCAGTGAAGACACCAACTACTAATTAGTAGCTATTGATAGTTCAACTACGTTGCAAAATCCCTCAAGCTAAATCATAGATCATTGATAAACACGTAACATGCGAAACTGTGATATCGCGGGCTAGAGAAGAGGGATGAGAATGATGGGACGATGGAGACGCGTTTTTATCGTTTTGGAAGGAACTGTTTTGGCTACATGAAGGTTTAATATTATCCTACTGTTGTGCAGAGAACATCGCATTGTTCCAACTAATATCCAACTAGCAACGCGCACAGATTTGAGTGGCTAACATAAAGATCTTGTGTGGGTGCCAGTAAATTCGACATACAACTCACAAAAATCAGCTGATGAAGGGAACCTTTTTAAGTTATATTCCACCCTGCAACTGTACTATGACCTTAATTTGTTCTTTGAGAGTGACTTGTGCCTTGACCTGTGCTGTGGTACCTGTACCTCTGTAGTAGCAACGACAATAGTGCTAAATACAGTTGACCTGATGATATTGCTCATCACCGATAGGAAGAATCATTTCGTTTTCTCCTTTCCCCAATCATAATGCCCTTTTCTTCTCGTACTGTCAATTTTTCTGTATTTGAGTGCATAACCAGTCAGATAAAGTGCCTGCCCATCTAAAATTTTGGTTATATCCGTTTATAGGGAGGGGCAAAGAGACAGCTTTGTTACCTCAACTTGACCATGCACCATCATCTATTAGCAGCCCATTGAAAAGGTCATGATGAACTGAATTAGGCGCATTATCCGGTACTAGCCAATCAGGACTACAGTAGACGGATATAGCAGTGCTCGTTTTGTACCATCTACCTTAAGGTTACTCCATGACCAACAGAGAAGAAGACAGCTACCCGATTCTATTCTGAAGTATGAGCTATGAAAGTTCGTAGTTAGGACTATATGCTCTGTTTATCGAACAAAAACTCTCAGCCTCCCGGGGAATATTAGACAACACAGAAGTGTTTTTGTTCAACCTTTCCAAAAGATTAAGCCACATTTCCACTAAATCTGTTAAATACGGAACTCATCCAGGGCATCAATTGTGGATCTAAAAAACGGTGGATCTCTCGAGGTTAGGTAAGCTGTTCTATTCACAGCATGTCCAAATTACAGGCAAGTAGCTTTGTAGGGATGTGTTGGCCATAGGCCCATAGCTGTGGCTTCCTCCTTGTTTCTTTCTCCCTCGTTTTGGACACGCTCATTCCGGGATTATTAGTTCGTTATCTGAAACCAACAGCCATCACATTTTCAATGCTGACACTGACGCCTGGGGGCATTGGCAGTGGCGGACCCAGGATTGGCTGACGCCCCAGGCGAGAAACTAAGGGCTAAAAACTACCCAGAAAAAACTTCAGTTTCAAGGCATGCAAAAGTCAATCTATGTTGCATAACTAATAAGAAATCAAACATAATATGCAATGACAACATTTGTTCCTTGATGGGTCAACTAATAAAGCAAGACAAATCAAAGACCATATGTAGCATAGATCGATGATACAAAAGATTGATACCAAATCAAAGGATTGGTTGATCTGAGCCTTCCATGACTACATCTTCGATAGCAGAAGAAGCTAAACCTTCAATCATTAATTTTGAAATGCAAATCAGTGCATAATATAGTAGGTAAAACTAGTTAATGATAGATGTAAAATATGAAAACTTACGTCTAGGACGAGGCAAAACGCCTTTACGTGTGCGATAACCTTGAAATCGCTCGATGATCTTTGATTCTTCAATACTAACAAATACATCTCGCTCAATGTAACACACCATTCTATGATTCATCCAATCATCACCCATTTTGTTCCTTAATCCAGTCCTGAGAATGCTCTTTCCACTGTTGCAAACCGCAACAGGTAAAATCAATGCTAACTCAACAAGACGGTAAACCAAGGAAAAAAGTTGTGTGCATATCACTTTTAACCATATTCATGGCAAGATGACCAAGATCATTGCAATTCATCAAATGTGGATCACCTCTTGCTTCCCGGATGAATGAGTCTAGTTGGTTTCGGTGGTTCGAACTTGAAAAAAAAAATCAATGTCTTATTTCTTTTACTCATCTTGTGTTCCTGTAAAATTTTAGAGAAACAAAAATGTCTCAATATCAAAATCGGTTTCTATATCTAACAAGCATACAAACAGTGGCATCTAGCATCTAAAATCATCATCAGGTAAACAAAAGCATGTCATCAAGCTATCAAAACCTGAGAAAGTGACTAAGTGAGGACCGAGCAGTGAGCTGTGAGCCACTGACTACCTCGCCGGACGCCGGGCAGCTTGCAGGCTGCAGCCTCGCGCCCTAGCCTGGGTCGCCGCCTCGCGCCCTCGCCGGACACGGCGGACAGGGCAGCAGGCAAGCAGCCGCAGCGGCGCAACCGGGTTCCTCCTGGGCCCGGGGGGAGGGGGCGCTGGAACGAAGACTC
>NC_041380.1:82746529-82762824 GCF_002162155.2 Triticum dicoccoides
CTGCCATCTGCCAGATGGAGTTGAGCGGCGACGGCGGGCAGTGACCGGCGGCGGCTTAGGGTTCGTCAGGTGAGGTCGGGGGGAAGAGACGGGGCGGCTGCGTCTGGCTGGTTCGTGCGGTGAGCGAGTCTGCTGTCTGCGGGAGTTGGGCTGGGCGGCTGGGCCAGTTGGCCTGGGCTGCCTGGCCTTCAAACTGGGCTACGCCCCCGGCCAAACTTTTTTTATATAACTATAGGCTGAGAATTTTTCTCACGCCCCAGGCAATGGCCTGGGCTGCCTGGGGCCCAAATCCGCCCATGGGCATTGGTTCCAGTCCCTCTCTTCTGTCTGTCCAGTCAAGTCTGTTCAGACTTCAGACGATCCGCAAGATACACGCAGAGAATACATAGACTCTAGATGGTCTTCTACATGTGAAGAACATTTATGCCCTGTTGGCGGTCTAAAACAACACGAAATCTAGTAGATCTGTCTAACGGATAGCTGGACGTCAAAGACATGTGGCCAAGGAAAGTTGAGCTGAAACAGCAATGCAGTTCCGAGCTGGACCCATGATCTTCTTATCCGGTTCCGTGCCTTGGAGCCCCACATGAGATGTTCTTCTTCCTTGGGGGAGAGGACTTGCTCCCACGAGCTAGCGTGTCAACCTTTTTGGGGGTTGCATGTGCTGCACGCCTGGACCTGGTTGTGACTAGGCTTGGTGCTCTACTGATGTCTTTTCTCTTATTTTGACGTGCAAGCCATTTGGCCATTTCACATCTGGAATTGCCCCGAGATAACACCCCCATATCACCTCCAAGAAGTTGCACAATTCCTCACTGTGAGGTTAGAGTGATTATACGGAGCCTGACACGCTATTCAGTTCAGCGGCTTGTTAAAAATGGGTAGGGCAGGTTCAGGTCCCGGCCCCATATATTTAGTTGATGGACTGGAGGATTGTTTATGTACAAGTATTGCGCTGTTAGTCGATTCTAGGCGGGCTTTCAAGGCTGGTTTGCCTGTTCTTAGCAGTGCCCACTCATGCTCCGCTTCGGGACTTGCATTTGGCACGCTTTAGGTTGCTTCCAAGTGATACCAACCCTGTCTCCGGAAAACAAACCTTTGAGAGCAGTTCCTGCTAGCTTTATGGTGTGCATCCTTTGTTACTTATTCTACACATATGTTGCTTTACTTCATGATGAATCTTATACAATCTTTTCGCACGCAAAGCAATCTTTACCGTGTGTAGTGTGTAGTGTTTAGTTACCACAAAATGCTTAACTTGTAGTACAGCCGACCAATTGGGCACACTAACTTGATAGACCAACCAATTTGCTAAATAGATAGATTGCCATTGTTCATCTTGACCATGGCCAGCCGGGTATATGTGCCCGTCGATCATTGAATGCGTGCGCCTTGTGTGTGATTAATTGAAGCGTATATGGTAGCAGAAGATGTACTCTACGTGTTCACGCATGGGGCCGGCCTGATGACGGATCACCTGAGGGGCGCGCCCACGTTCAGGCCGAGGCCGTGTTCGCTGTGCGTCTGAACAGAGCTTTCGGTGTCAATGCCGTGTGAGGCCCCAGGACACGCCCCCTACACCGGTACACGCATCATCCGGCATACATATCCAAAACAAAAGCACCGACCCGGAGGCGCTGTGTCGTGCATGCAGAGGAGGCGGAGCGTCGTGGAGCAGGGAACTGCTTGGCTGCTTCTGATGCCGATCATTGGCTCCCGTTTCACATTCCGGCCGCCATGTGTGTGTGGGAGGGTATTTTCGCGGTGCGTCGCACATGCTTCTCGGAGACAAAAGCAGCAGCAGCGGCGGTGGCGATGGGACTGGAATCGGTGGCGACGCAACTGCGATACGCTATGCGCCGTATCACGTGCCTTTGCTTGCACCGCGTTATCTTCCCTCCTTAATCAAGCGGCTTGGTTAACCTTAAAGATGAGTAAATTACAAGAAACACTGGCGTCCGAGGAAAATGCATCGCATGCCCATAGATAGATGTTGTGTTCGGAAGCCGATCCGATAGGTGAAAGGAATGGATTCTATTGCAACGTGTCATTAGCTTATTGCACGTTTTTGCAGTTTAACTTACTTTTGCAATAATGGGTTGAGATGCTTTGACTAGGGTAATTTAATCATCCATAACGCAATGCACATGTTAAAAACTTGCTGTAGTAGTAAGCATTTCATCTGTGGTAAGTAATTTTTATCGGCTCGCGGTGGTAGCATACATGTTTGTAAAGCGATGGGAAAATTCATGGAAATGGTAAAAATTAACACATTACTCCTATACAATTTGGAAATTTGTCCAAGGAAGTTGAAATCCATTGTTTTAAATGTACTGCAGGAGGAGCAGCATGTGCAGTAGCTTTGCAAACTTGCAGTAACAAGAAATGTCTGGAGTGCTTGATAGTAACAGTTCCTTGCTGCGTAAGTCGGCCAGCGGGGCCGAAGCCAGAGAGACGGCGCTGCAGCTGGACCAATCAGCGCGCGGCGGCAAGGACGAACTTGCCAGAGTTTGTTGCTCTCCATCACCCAACCACCTCCTCTCTCCTCTATATAAGCCGGCACGCGCCCTGGCGCCAGCGATGTCATTCTCACCACGGGAGACGGTGGCGAGCCCGGGCGGGTGCGGCAAGGAGTCGTGCCCCTTCTGCGAGATGTCGAGGCAGCACGCGGCCGGGTGCGCGCGGCGGCTGCCCAAGCGGATCATCCTGGTGCGGCACGGCGAGAGCCAGGGGAACCTCGACATGTCGGCCTACTCCACCACCCCGGACTACCGCATCCCGCTGACGCCGCGCGGGGTCGAGCAGGCGCGCGCCGCCGGCCGGGGCATCCTCGACGTCGTCTCCTCGGGGGGCCCCGACGCCAACTGGAAGGTCTACTTCTACGTCTCCCCCTACGAGCGCACCCGGGCCACCCTGCGCGGGATCGGCGCCGCCTTCCCGCGCGACCGCGTCATCGGCGCCCGCGAGGAGTGCCGCGTCCGCGAGCAGGACTTCGGCAACTTCCAGGTAGAGGAGCGGATGCGCGCCATCAAGGAGACCCGCGAGCGCTTCGGCCGCTTCTTCTTCCGCTTCCCCGAGGGCGAGTCCGCCGCCGACGTCTTCGACCGCGTCGCCAGTAAGCCGCCCCCCTGCCCGCTCCGATTCCCCTTCCGCCCCTTCCGATTCGATCGATCGATGAACCGAACCGGCCGGTCGCAATGCAGGTTTCCTGGAGTCGCTGTGGAGGGACATCGACAACGGGAGGCTGGATCCCAGCACCACCTGCGAGACCAACCTGGTGATCGTCTCGCACGGCCTCACCTCGCGCGTCTTCATGATGAAGTGGTTCAAGTGGACCGTGGAGCAGTTCGAGCGCCTCAACAACTTCGAGAACTGCGAGTTCAGGGTGATGCAGCTCGGGCCCGGCGGCGAGTACAGCCTCCTCATGCACCACACCAAGGAGGAGCTCGAGGAGTGGGGCCTCTCGCCGGAGATGATCACCGACCAGCAGTGGCGCGCCTCCGCCAACCGCCGCAGCTGGTCCGAGGAGTGCTCCTCCTTCATCGCCACCTTCTTCGACAACTGGATGGATCCGCTAGAGGAGGGGGAGGGGGACGCCGACCGCCAGGAAGAAGACGATGGCAAGATCAAGTCCCTGGAGTAACCAACCCGCTCCCCTTTCCCTTAGTTGCTTAGAATTTGTTCCAATTTGATACTGCAACTGCACATCTCGTTCGTTCGTTCCTTCGTCGCGAAGTTCTTCGACAACCGGAAGGATTCAGAAGAAGAAGAGAATGGCAAGATCGAGCTGTTGGAGTATCCGAACTGACCTGCTCTTTCCTTAGTTTCGTCAAAGTTTTTAAGATTTGATACTGCTATAGTGTGTTCCGCCATGGATGGATGTAGCCATCGCTGGTTTCCTTTTTTGTTGAATTCGAAACCTGTTCATAGTAGCTAGACATTGAGATACGATTTGGAGAAATGCAGAAGTGGGTGCTCTGGTTGAGAACAGAGTCTTGGAGATTGATATTTCTGCATGTTTTGGTTTCCATCTCGTTCTGATTGGCAAGCTTATTTGGACCATGCTCATTGAATTTGCAACCTGTTCTTAGTAGTTCTTGTTCATAGTAGTTATACACTGAGATGCTATTTGGGGAAATGCAGAAGGGGGTGCTCTGCTTGAGAGCAGATCCTTGGGAGTATGATATATCTGGAGGTTTCCTCATGCTTATTGCCAAGTTTATTTGGAATAGGATGATTTTTGGTTCAATCTCTAACCTGTTCATAACTAGACTCTGAATATGATTTAGGCTCTAGTTTTAATTTTATTCTTATTTTCCAAGTTTGTCTGTGCTTTGAAAATGGGAATATCTCTGACTCCTTTGCTTTACAGTTCATTTCAACTGAAAAATTATCAAGATTATTTGGACAGTAAAAATAGAGAAATATCTTTAGCTAGATATGGTTCTGCATGTTTCTGATCTAACAATTAACAACCACAGTCCTTTTCTACAGCTTTCTTTTGGAAAAAAGTATTTAATGTCCATTTTATCTTTTGTGAGGAGTTTACAGGTCTCTTTTGAGAAAGTGGACACCAGAATATTATTATCTGAGCATTTTGTTTGGTAGTCTCTGTTCACATGCAACGAGCACTGTAGTATCCGAGCATTTCCTTTGGCAGCAAAAGTATTCTTTTATCTGGGCATAATTTTTTTCCAGTTTTCACGTGCAAAGATTCCTTGCTAGTTGCACTGCAACAGATTTCCTTTTCCCAACTATTCCCCCACGGATTGTTGCTAGTACTTTTTTAGAAGATATTTATTATATTTTTGGAGGCACCTTGCCACATACCATGTGATGATTGTTGCTACTAATGATGTATCCGCATCGTAATCCTGAGCCAGCATGTGGCTCGGGAAAACTAGTTTTTGTACTGTGGGAATTCGTGGATGCATTTCTAGTCATAGTAAACAGTCCTTGACGGCACGACGTTGTTCTGGTCAGGTCAGATCCTCTGCCTTTCCTTTGCCTGCTTTGCTGGTCCGACAGAATTGACCGTCGTGATAGTGTGTGCGCATGTTGGCGGTGGCTTTGTTATTGGGGTCAGGCAGAGTTTCTTTAGTCGGTTTGTTCCGGTGTTGCCTGGAAACAGGAAGATCTCATGTGTTAATAATCATCCCCTGTCTATGATCTGTCCACCCTGCGCGTCAAGATCCCGAAACAGCGGAGCTGGTGCGTGGAATCTTGACCGTTGAACTGCCTATGCCATGGAGATGGAGTAGCATCCACTGTCTAACTCGCTTAGGCTGCCATTTGAACATGCTTAATTAATGTTAACTTGTTGAGGTACTAGATAGCAACAGCATTTCTTCGATCAGTACCATGAGAAGAGAACAACGCCATTCCATTTTCAATGATTGTGTTGCGACCTTCGTCGTGATCACGGCAAAGAGTTGACTTGGTCTGTGTTAGAAGGGATAGAAGAATTGGTGAAATAGTTTATTGTATGATGGATGATATTATTGAATCTCGATGGCGAGTATATATTGAGTATAAGATTTGGAGGGCAAGACGCCTCTTCTAGAGATATGGTAGGAGACGGATTACAAATCTTAGACTACTAAATACATGTATCCCAAATATATCTCTAACATCCTTCCGTAATCGTAGCGGTAGCGTTGCCAACAATAGGAGCATTGTAACACCCACAATGCGGCTATATCTCCCATGTGTCGGAGCACGACTTAGAGGCATAACCGCATTGTAGTCATGTCGCAAGAGGGGTAATATTTACACATCCCATGTACTGAATAAGAAAGAGGTACAGAGTTGGCTTACAATCGCCACTTCACACAATACATAAATATAGCATTACATCATCCAGAATACAATCAAGGTCCGACTACGGAACCAAAATAAAGACAACCCCAAATGCATAAGATCCCCGATCGCCTCAACTGGCCTCCACTACTGATCGTCTGGAAAGGAAACGTAGTAACATCCTGAGTCCTCATCGAACTCCCACTTGAGTTCAGTTGCATCCCCTGAAATGGTATCATCGGCACCTGCATCTGGTTTTGGAAGTGATCTGTGAGTCACGGGGACTCAGCAATCTCACACCCTCGCGATCAAGACTATTTAAACTCACGGGTAAGGAAAAGGTAGTGAGGTGGAGCTGCAGCAAGCACTAGCATATATGGTGGCTAACATACGCAAATGAGAGCGAGAAGAGAAGGCAAAACACGGTCGAGAAGCTACAAGGATCAAGAAGTGATCCTAAAACTACTTACGTTCAAGCATAACACTAGACCGTGTTCTCTTCCCGGACTCCGCCGAAAAGAGACCATCACGGCTACACACGCTGTTGATTCATTTTAATTAAGTTAAGTTTCAAGTTCTCTACAACCGGATATTAACAAATTTCCATCTGCCCATAACCGCGGGCACGGCTTTCGAAAGTTCAAAACCCTGCAGGGGTGTCCCAACTTAGCCCATCACAAGCTCTCACGGTCAACGAAGGATATTCCTTCTCACAGGACGACCCGACCAGACTCGGAATCCCGGTTACAAGACATTTCGACAATGGTAAAACAAGACCAGCAAAGCCGCCCGAATGTGCCGACAAATCCCGATAGGAGCTGCACATATCTCGTTCTCAGGGCACACCGGATTGTCCAAACTTCCGGTAGGCCAACCGAGAGTTGCCCCTGATGGCCACCGGCGGCTGACAAGTTGGACCAACACTCAGAGAAGCACTGGCCCCGGGGTTTAATATAAAGATGACCCTTGAGTCCGCGAAACACAAGGGAAAAAGGCTTAGGTGGCAAATGGTAAAACCAAGGTTGGGCCTTGCTGGAGGAGTTTTATTCAAGGCGAACTGTCAAGGGGTTCCCATTATAACCCAACCGCGTAAGGAACGCAAAATCAAGGAACATAACACCGATATGACGGAAAGAGTGGAACAAAACACCAGGTATAAGGCCGAGCCTTCCACCCTTTACCAAGTATATAGGTGCATTAAGGTAAACAAGATATAATAATGATATCCCATCAATAAAGATGTTTCAACAAGGAACAAACTCCAATCTTCACCTGCAACTAGCAACGCTATAAGAGGGGCTGAGCAAAGCGATAACATAGCCAAACAACGGTTTGCTAGGACAAGGTGGATTAGAGGCTTGACATGGCAATATGGGAGGCATGATAAAGCATGTGGTAGGTATCGAGGCATAGGTATAGTAATAGAGCGAGCAACTAGCAAGTAAAGATAGAAGTGATTTCGAGAGTATGGTCATCTTGCTGCAAAGTTCTCCGAGTTGACGTAAGCTTGATCCTCGTAAGCGTACTCAACGGGTTCCTCGATCACGTACTCGTCTCTTGGCTCTACCCAAGGCAAGAACACAAGCAAGGGAAACACAATCAACCACGGTGCAATGCGCAAGCAACATGATGCAAAATATGGCATGATATGCGGGATGTAATATGCAATGCATAGGCGTGCTTCGGAAGGGCAAAGATTGAACCAGGCCTCAACTTGGAAAACCAAGAGTGCCGCTGGAAAGATGAGTTGATTTCGGTCGAAATCGATATAAGGATCGCCGGAAACGGATGCACGGTTTGCAAATGGCAAGCAAAACAATAATGACACAAATCTGTGATTAATATCACGATGCCATCTAAAATGCAACAAGAAACTAAGCTACTGCACTCTAACATAGCAAAAGAGCACATGGCAGTGATCCACTCAAGATGCTTGACAAAAGATGAACACTGTGTTGGAAATATGCCCTAGAGGCAATAATAAAATGATTATTATTATATTTCCTTGTTCATGATAATTGTCTATTATTCATGCTATAATTGTGTTATCCGGAAATTATAATATATGTGTGAATACATAGACCATAACATGTCCCTAGTGAGCCTCTACTTAACTAGCTCATTGATCAACATATAGTCATGGTTTCCTGACTATGGACATTGGATGTCATTGATAACGGGATCACACCATTAGGGGAATGATGTGATGGACAAGACTCAATCCTAAGCATAGCACAAGATCGCGTGGTTCGTTTGCTAGAGCTTTTCCAATGTCAAGTATCATTTCCTTAGACCATGAGATCGTGTAACTCCCGGATGCCGTAGGAGTGCTTTGGGTGTACCAAACGTCACAACATAACTGGGTGACTATAAAGGTATACTACAAGTATCCCCAAAAGTATCTGTTGGGTTGACACGGATCGAGACTGGGATTTGTCACTCCGTATGACAGAGAGGTATCTCTGGGCCCACTCGGTAATGCATCATCATAATGAGCTCAATGTGACCAAGTGTTTGGTCACGGGATCATGCATTACGGTACGAGTAAAGTGACTTGCCGGTAACGAGATTGAACGAGGTATTGGGATACCGACGATCGAATCTCGGGAAAGTAACGTACCAATTGACAAAGGGAATTGTATACGGGATTACTTGAATCCTCGACATTGTGGTTCATACGATGAGATCATCGAGGAGCATGTGGGAGCCAACATGGGTATCCAGATCCCGCTGTTGGTTATTGACCGGAGAGTCGTCTCGGTCATGTCTGCGTGTCTCCCGAACCCATAGGGTCTACACACTTAAGGTTCGGTGACGCTAGGGTTGTAGAGATATTAGTATGTGGTAACCCGAAAGTTGTTCGGAGTTCCGGATGAGATCCCGGACGTCACGAGGAGTTCCGAAATGGTTCGAAGGTGAAGAATTGTATATAGGAAATCCAGTTTCGGCCACCAGGAATGTTTCGGGGGTCACCGGTATTGTACCGGGACCATCGGAAGGGTTCTGGGGGTCCACCGGGTGGGGCCACCTATTCCGGAGGGCCCCATGGGCCGAAGTGGGAGGGGAACCAGCCCCTGGTGGGCTGGTGCACCCCATGGGCCTCCCCCTGCGCCTAGGGTTGGAAACCCTAGGGGTGGAGGGCGCCCCACCTGACTTGGGGGGCAAGTCCCCCCTTGGCCGCCGCCCCCCTTGGAGATGGGATCTCCTAGGGCCGGCGCCCCCCAAGGGGCCCTATATATAGTGGAGGGGAGGGAGGGCAGCCGCACCCAAGTCCCTGGCGCCTCCCTCTCCCCCGTAATACCTCTCCCTCTCGTTGGAGCTTGGCGAAGCCCTGCCGAGCCGTTGCTTCCACCACCACGCCGTCGTGCTGCTGGATCTCCATCAACCTCTCCTTCCCCTTGCTGGATCAAGAAGGAGGAGGCGTCTTCCCCAACCGTACGTGTGTTGAACGCAGAGGTGCCGTCCGTTCGGCGCTCGGTTATCGGTGATTTGGATCACGACGAGTACGACTCCATCAACCCCGTTCTCTTGAACGCTTCCGCTCGCGATCTACAAGGGTATGTAGATGCACTCCCCTCTCCCTCGTTGCTAGATGACTCCATAGATTGATCTTGGTGATGCGTAGAAAATTTTAAAATTTTGCTACGTTCCCCAACACACTGAGCTACGGCTAATTCACGCAAGAGCAGATTCAAACAAGCATGGCAAAAGTGCAAAAGATAACAGCATCACAGACTTAGCGAAAATAACATGTCAGAAATTAACATCAAGAAGCAATGTTTAAAGCAAGATAACAACATGCTACAGGATCAAATCATAGCAAAGCAAGGCATGGCATGAATCTACTCAAAGCATATAACAAAAGTTCCTTACTGACCATAAGCCAAAAGGGATCAGAAAATATGATGGCACCCATGTAAACATAGCAAGTTTCGTTAACAGATTCAAACTTAGCAGAAAACTGAACATGGCAAAAACAGAGTTACGTAGGCATGTTTGCGAGCTCGATGCACTCACCAAAAGGCATTGCATGACAAACTAAGCATACACCCAGCAAGAAGACATGATCACGAAGCCAAGAAAAGCAAGAACAAGTTCATATCATGCATGGATCAACTACAACAACCTTGGCAAAATTGAATAACATGTAAACAATCTGCCAGGAATATTTTATAGCAAAAGTAGAGCAAGATTGAGTCATTCTAGGGTACTCCATAAATACAAACAAAGACATGGATGGATAGAACATAACAATATCTCGAAATCATCCTTACTGAACATGCTCAAAAGAGGCATGGATCACTCTGTAGCAACATGAATACATGGCATAAAAATAACATCAGGGAAAAGTCTAAGAAGAATTCTAAGTCTCTGAAATCAGCAACATCACGAGAGCTACTTTGCATGCTTGTGCTAGTCACCACATTGATCACAAAAATACATGGCATACACCCCTGTAAAGATGGCATGGCATAGCCCAAAACACATGTAGGGCTCAAGTTCATAGGAGGCACACAATAATCATGGCAAAAATGACAAATGCTCATAAACTGATAAGAATCAGGAACTAACATTTTATAGCACTCTTGCAACAGCATTTTACGCATTAAGATGGACTCAAACAAGCATTGTGCAATGGAACAAAATGAAGAGCACATCCTAACGAACAATTTAATATATGGCACGCCCAAAATGGAGCTACGGATGCGGAGTTATGATGCGATGAACATGGCCTGAAAAAGTTACAGATCCGAGGACTTAGAAGAAAAATCACCTCCGGATCTAGGGTTGACCCGGGCACGCAAAACGAGGCGGTGGCGGATCTCGCCGGAGACGATGCCGGAGTTGGAGGAGACGACGGCCGGAGTTGGAAGAGCTCGCCGGTGAGGTGCGGGGAGGCGTGGAGGAGGCCGGAGCGGGGGGATCCGGCCGCGGGCTTGCCGGATCCCGCGGCCAGCGGCGCGGGGCGAGCGGCGGCGTGCTCGGTGGCGAGCGGCGCGGTGGCTGGCGGCGGAGGGCGCGGGCGGCGCGGAGGAGCGGGCCCGCGGGGGCCGGCGTCGGGCCTGGCGGGCCGCGGCGCGAAGGAGTGGACGGTGGGACACATGGCGACTCACGACTGGCTGGGGCGCGGCGGCGGATGCGTCCGACGCCGTCCGGACGTGTCCAGCGCGGAGAGGGACTAGGTTAGGGTTTCGGGACCCGGAATTTCGGAGGGGGAGGCCTATTTATAGATTCTGGAAGTTAGGAGAGTCCAAATAAGGTGCGGTTTTCGGCCACGCGATCATAATCGAATGGCCGATAGGATGGAGGGGGTTTGGATGGGTTTTGGGCCACTTTGGAGGGGTGTTGGGCTGCAACACACACGAGGCCTCTACGGTTCCTCGGTTAATCGTTGGAGTATCAAACGAAATCCAAATGACACGAAACTTGACAGGCGGTCTACCGGTAGTGAACCAAGGCCGCTTAGCAAATCTTGATTCAATCTGAGAGCATTTAACACCCGCACACGAAAAGAGGCAAAAGGAGGCCGGAGGACGTAGGAGTGCCGAAATGCAAAATGGACAACGGGAAAATGCTCGGATACATGAGACGAACATGTATGCGAATGCGATGCCCATGATGACATGATATGAGATGCATGACATGGACAAAATGGAAAACAAAGACAAAACCCAACCACGAGGGAAATCATAACTTAGAGCCGAAAATGGCAAGAGTTGGAATACAAATATGGCAAGTTACATACAGGGCGTTACAAGCATCACGAACGGTCAGACTGGAGAGAATAGTAGCCGACGGGCTGACATCCCCCCGCAGTCATAGCGGGAGCATCGTGGACGGTGTCGCGTCGCAGACGCGTTGACTGTAGAGGAAGCCGACGAGTTTCTCAAGCGGATGATAACCCTTTGTGCCGGTGTCGATGTAGCCGAGGGCGTAGGGTGGTGTAGCCGTGGTTGAGGTAACCGTGCGGAGAATGTCGTGGTCGACGTCGAGTCGGGGTAGCCGGTGTCGAGGAAGTCGTCGTGGAGCCGCGGGCGCAAGGAGGCGCCGAGTTAGTCATGGACGCATTGGTGTATAAGTAGTGGTGCGTCGGGGAGAAGACGATGTTGATGAGGCGTCGCGTCGGGTTTGCCAAGCCTGGAGACACGTCGTAGATGAAGGCACGCGTCGGTGTTGCCAGCACCGGGCATGAGTAGATGGACGAAGACGTAGTTGACGAAGCGCCGCACCAGGCTTGCCAGACCCGGGGACACACTGTGGACGAAGGCACGCATTGATGTTGCCAGTACCGGGCATGCATAGACAAGGAAGCTGCACGAGCTGTATGCCATGTCGAGGAGTCGGAGGGCCAGCAGAGAAGTTGACTCGATGACGGTTGTGGCGTAAATCGGCGCGGGGCCGATGTCGCCGACCATGGTCGAAGTAGACGAAGTGGTTGCAGAAGAAGACGGCGACGCTGGCGACGGGCTGGTGCTTGACGAAGATGAAGAGGGTGAACGGGCGGCGGCGGCTACAGGGATAGTGGCGGCGGCGACCAAAGAAGAGTGGCGACGGCGACCTGTCGTCGGCGGCGGCGGCTACGTTAGGAGCACGGCGACGGTGCTTGAAATAGGCGAAAAACTCGAAAACATGACGAAGATCGGCGCGCATACCACAAAAAGTCGACGCACAGGGACGATGGTGGGCCGCGGGCTGCGGCTTGAACCTTGGCCACATATACCATGTGATGATTGTTGCTACTAATGATGTATCCACATCGTAATCCTGAGCCAGCATGTGTCTCGGGAAAACTAGTTTATGAACTGTGGGAATTCGTGGATGCATTTCTAGTCATAGTAAACAGTCCTTGCTGGCACGACGTTGTTCTGGTCAGGTCAGATCCTCTGCCTTTCCTTTGCCTGCTTTGCTGGTCCGACAGAATTGACCGTCCCGAGTATGTGCATGTTGTTCTTTAGTCGGTTTGTTCCGGTATTGCCTGGAAACAGGAAGATCTCATGTGTTAATAATCATCCCCTGTCTATGATCTGTCCATGCGCGTCAAGATCCCGAAATAGCGATCCCGCAAAAAAACAAAAAAAAAAAAGATACCGAAATAGCGGAGCCGGTGCGTGGAATCTTGACCGTTGAGTGGCATCCTCTATCTAACTCGCTTAGGCCGCCATTTGAACATGCTTAATTAATGGTAACTCGTCCAGGTAGATAGCAACATCATTTCTTCGATTAGTACCATGAGAAGAGAACAACGCCATTCCATTTTCAATGATTGTGTTTGTGACCTTCGTCGTGATCAGGGCAAGGAGTTGACTTGGTCTGAAAAGACAAAATGAAGACCGTAGGTATTTTTCTTTCTTCTTGAAGGAATGATGCATTACAGTACAATAGGGAGAACGAAAAACCCTCGTAAACCTGAAATTGTACAAAATCGACAAGCTAAGAGCATCTTCGATAAGTCCCCTTTCCATATAAAAAACTGGTTTGGAAGGAGTTGGACCAAAAAAACATGCTCTAACAAGTCATGTTAATGGGGAAAAACAAATTAGAAGACCCCGTATAATCAACCCAACTTCCTCTTCATCTAGTGAAAGACAACTCTTCCCGTAACTCAGCACCGACGTCCAACGTCGTTGCCCGCCCGCCACGTCACTGCCAAAATTAGTTATAGGGGGAGTTTTTAAGGGAACATGTTGGAGATGCTCACCTGCAAACCTTTTCTAAATTATTTGAACACCCCGTAAAACCACTGCTGGAGTTGCTCTAACAGATATTGTCATGAACGGGATTCCCTATTTGGCATGTTAAATTGCCATCCAATCATACACCCATCAGCTTCGCCACATTTTATGCATGGGGCAAGTGCGCTTCATTTTGCCCTTTTTTGTTACTTTTTTTGGTTTACGATTTTAGGTGGTTCGGCCTCATTCGAGTTTTTTTCCTGCGGTTTACTTTTTCCTACATTTCATAATAATTTCCTACTGGTTTCTGTTTCCTTTTACATTTACATTTTTCTTTTTCTTTTTTTGTTCTATGGTTTTCCTTTTACAATTCACAAACTTTTTCAAAAAGTAGTGACCATTTTTTAAAATTTTGAGAGCATTTCAAAAATATATGATAATTTTTAAGTTTGAGAATATTTTGAAAATTCATGATTTTTAATATCATGAACAGTTAAAAATTCTTTGGAAGATTTTTAATATCATGATAACATTTATTAATTTTGTGAAGATTTTTACATATTTATATAAAATTCTTTGAAAGGGAAAAAATAATGAAAATTAAACAACCTAAACCAAAAGCCAAAAGTAATCAAACAAAACAAAAATAAAAAAACATATGAACAAATAAGGCATGGTTGCCGAGAGGCAGTGGAGCGGAGTCCCTTGGGGCCCTCGTTGCCACCTGGCTGCATGGGCCCACATGTCTCTCCCTAGGCAGGTCATGTTGTTCCGGAAGCTTATGGAGTTGAAACTTCTGGAATTTTCCCTGACTTTCTTGGCTCCGGAAAATTGATTTTCTTGAAAAGTCCAAAGTCAACAACTTGCAATGTACTGAATTAATAGGTTAGTACAAAAAAACTAGTGTCAGAACTTTATAAAAATTATATAATTATAGCGTGATACAACCAAAATTTATATCTATATCTATATTTATACCTCTATTCTATATCTATATCTATACATAATATTAAAGAACGAAAACTTTCATAGTTCTTCATAAGTCATACATTTATATCCGTTAATTTTATGTTAATCATAAACACCGATGATTGATATTTAAAAATAGATCTACATAACAGTTCGGACCAACACTACTAGGAAAAGGGCTATAGATGAAATTGACACTAATGGCACACCAGATATGTGGTGTGCCATTACTATATACTAATGGTGTGTTGGTGCGCCATTAGTGTCCAAATACTAATGGCGCACCACATCCACGGTGCACCATTAGTAAAAAAACTTTTTTTTAATTTTTTTAAAACTATTAATGGCGCACCGTGGGAGTGGTGCGCCATTACTAGTTGAACTAGTAATGGCACACCACTCCCACGGTGCGCCATTACTGAATTTTTTTTAATTTTTTTCAAAACTACTAATGGCGCACCGTTGGAGTGGTGCGCCATTACTAATTGAACTAGTAATGGCGCACCACTCCCACGGTGCGCCATTAGTAACTTGGCCATCACTTCCATCGAATGCACCCTCCCCCCTCCCGTGGACCGCCTATTCAGTTTAAAAAAAAATAAACAAAAATGATGGAAATGTCAAAAAAATAAAAGAAAATAAGTTTCCCATGTGATATGTGGTCTAGTTGTTGTGAAAATTTACACATATGAATTTTGACTTTATTTGCGAAATCTTTCGAGAATTTGTAAAATGGGTATAACTTCTGCGTACGAACTTGGATGAAAAAGTTTTTTATATGAAAAATCATCTACTCGAAAAGTTACATCCGAATTCAAGCAGAAGCTTCTGTCGTACCCTTTACATGAGGATTCTTCCGCGGAAGAACAACTCATATTCGCCTTGTCACAGGGCGCCGAGCAGAACCTGATGACCTATGAGGTGTACGATATCAACGGCTACACATTCTACACCGAGGATAAGGACATGAAGAGCGATGGTTATCAGAACTCCAGGGTAACGATGGAATCCTACACCGGTAACGACAAGGACAGATACTATGGAAGGATCGAGGAGATCTGGGAGCTGAGCTACGCTGGAGAGAAGGTCCCGATGTTCCGTGTCAGATGGGCCAAGAGCGTCCTAAAAGAAGACCGGTATTTCACCACCATGGTTATACCCGAAGCCAAATCCAAGACCGCGGGCGCAAACGTCACCGCAAAAAATGAGCCATGGGTACTGGCTTCTCAAGTGGACCAATGCTTCTTCATTACCGACCCGTCAAAGCCCAGTCGTGTTGTCGTGAGGAGAGGCAAAAGGAAGATCATCGGAATGGATGGAGTAGCCAATGAGTAAGACTTCGACAAGTACGGCGACCCGAAGATCGAACATGACGACGATGATGAAGTAGCAACATACACCACAAGAAGAAGCAGGACCACCCTACCTAAATGACATCCGTTCCACAGAAGAACTCCATTTGCGAAAAAGAAGGGCAAGAAGATTATGAACAGATAACTAGCTAAGATCGACTGTATTTAAATCGTAGTCTTCATTTCTCGGTTGTATTTCATGGGCACTTTTTGATATCATGAATATTTTTAAATTTCATGGGCACTTTTTGAATTCATGAATATTTTTTCAAATTTGATGATATTTTTTCATATTCAATATGATAAAATATTGAATATTCATGAGGACACTTGATCTCGATCCCCCTCCATCTCGATCTCGATTCCCCCTCCATCTCGATCTCGATCCCTCCCGCACCCTCCCCGCTAGCTCCACCGCCGATGACGACCCACCGCACCCTCCCCCGCTCCACCACCGCCGCCGACGACCCCCCGCACCCTCCCCCGCTCCACCACCGCTGAC
>NC_041380.1:82763071-82763726 GCF_002162155.2 Triticum dicoccoides
TCCACCACCGCCGACGAGCACCCCCGCACCCTCCCCCGCTCCCCGGTGAGCTCCGCCTCCTCTCCCCTCTTCATTTTTTAAAAAATAATAATAAAAAAGTGTAGACTACAATTGTTGTTAAACAACAATTATTACTATTTTTATAAAAAAATATTACTGTTACATATTCATATTCATTTTCTAAAAAATTATTACATGCAACAAAAAAAAAATTACTTATGGCGCACCTCTGGCTGGTGCGCCATTGCTATATATATAAAAAGATTACTAATGGCGCACCTCTGCCTGGTGCGCCATTGCTATGTAAAAAAAAGATTACTAATGGCGCACCTCTGCCTGGTGCGCCATTGCTATGTAAAAAAAAGATTACTAATGGCGCACCTCTGCCTGGTGCGCCATTGCTATGTAAAAAAAAGATTACTAATGGCGCACCGACCGCGGGTGCGCCATTAGTAAGATTCCCCCTAGCTAATTCCCTCCCTCTCGCTAGATCCCCTTCTTCCCTCTCCCTCGCCCCCCTAGCTAATTCCCCCCGCTGCACCGACCCACGCCGCCGCCCCCGCGCCTCCGTCTCCGTCGCCGCCCCCACGCCGCCGCCGCCCCCGCGCCTTCGTCTCTGTCGCCGCCCCCACGCCGCCGCCGCCCTCGCACCTCC
>NC_041380.1:82764094-82769325 GCF_002162155.2 Triticum dicoccoides
TCCGTCTCCGTCGCCGCCCCCACGCCGCCGCCGCCCCCGCGCCTCCGTCTCCGTCGCCGCCCCCGCGCCTCCTCGGACGCCCTCGGACGCCCGCCGATTTCCTACGCCTCGGCCACCATCGCCACTGCTCGACGCTGAATTCGCGCCGCCTCGACTAGCTCCGGCTACCCTGAGTCGCCCTCGACCTCCCCAGTGAGCACCCGAGCCGCTTCCCCCTCTTCCCCCTCTTGATTTCCTTCTGATGTGTTCTAGGGTTAGGGGTTGGAGAATTTTGGACAAGAAAAGGGGTTGGAGAATTAAGTAGCTAGGGTTGGGGAATTAAGTAGCTAAGGAGATTATGTTTAGAGCATCAATGATGGGTGTTGATATAGCTCTGGATAATTTTGATTTTATTCATGTTCTCAAGGAATTGGAATTATCCAGGGAACAAATTAGTAAGAAAACCGAACACTGTTTAGATATTCATGACTCGAATGGAAATGTCGCCTCCCTGTGTCTAAGTTGGCATGATACTGTAGTGGAAGAGGAGGAGAAATTTACTGTTGTTTCTAGAAGAGAGAAAAAGTCTCCTGCTAAGAGAAATGTCACTATTTCTTCTCTTACCTCCTCTTCTATACCTTGTACTAGAGGTCAGCAAAAGAATATCAGTTCTACTTTGCCCCCTAGTAGATCTGGATACTATTTCTGTTAGGAGATGGTGTTATATTAAGATACATATATTGTTATGTTACGCAAATTGTATCATCTTGCCACTTAAGTCAGCCTTCCCTTTAAGCAGAAAATTCAGTTAGGAGCTACTGTTAGGAGCTACTGTCAAAAACTTGAGCTACTGTCAAAAACTTGAGCTACTGTCAAAAAATCCAGTTAGGTACAGTTAGGAGCTACTGTCAAAAACTTGAGCTACTGTCAAAAAAATCAGTTAGGTACAGTTAGAATCATGTAAGAAAATGGCCATAATGTGCCCTGATAATGATGTATTTTGTCATGAAAATATATAGTGGACTGCCATGATAATGACATGCTGCTAGTAGTTACTTCCACCATGAGTTTCATTAACAGCAAGTCAGTTTTTTTTATAGTTGAAAGTAAGTGTGTGGTTTGAAAATCAAACAGAAATGTTTTCTTAACTCAGAAGCCTCTTACTGCACCTATACTGCACATTACAAAGTCTACTAGTACTTAACCCACCCAAGCTATGAGGCAAAAAATTCAGTTAACTGTTATGGACAATTGTCAATTTTCTGTAATGATGGTGGAACATTATAAAGCATTGTACTCCAGTGTATATGAAGGATACAAAAAATTTAGCAACTTCTCTGATTTTATAAAGTTGTTCTTATATGGGTGAAACTTCACTTGTTTTTAGGCTAGTGCAGGGTGTTGCTTTATTCTGTCATCATTTGCAACTATGTCACAAATAAATTGTTCCTTCTTCTGTATTTGAAGTAATGACTGTTCATAAGCTGAGGCATGGATTAAGTTGTTTCTTTGCTGTACCATTATATCTGGATGATTTTTTGTTTGGTGACCTATTATATCTGGAATGGAAGCTCACATAAGTTGAGCTGATTTTTTTTCATATGAAAGCAGAGGACCATATGGTTTGTGGCTGGGTTTTGTCTCCGACCATTGTGTCGTGATGAATTTGCAGGTACCCCGAGAGGCCCTTGAGTCTGCCGGAATGTCGATTAACTTCTGTTCTGGCAAATTCGGGTACTCCATATGTCCTATTTTCAGCAAAGGTCATGCTGAAATTTTCCGTGAATTTTAGCATGACTTTGCTAAAAATAGGATATATGGGGTACTTGCGACTAATGCATGGGCCGGGGTATTGTAGTACTTTGTTAAGTAGGATCAACTGCCCCGCCATTCTTGCTGCATTAAACCATAGGTGGCAATAGAGCCAAGTGATTAGGCCCAACTTAGAATTCTCCTTAGCATCGATAAACCCTAGATGATAAACCCAACATAGGTGGCAATAGAGCCAAGTCATTAGTGCCAAGTGATTAGGCCCAACCTAGGGTGCCTCAGCATCGATAAACCCTAAATGATGAAAACTTAACTTGGCTTCTATAGGGTGCCTCGGTGTCGATGAGAACCTAAATGATGTACGCTTAGGCTTTTAGGGTGCCTCGGCGTTGACAAAACCTAAATGATGAAAGCTTAGGCTTTTAGGGTGCCTCGACGTCAACAAACCCTAAATGATAAAACCTTGGCTTTTAGGGTGCCTCGGTATCGATAAGAACCTAAATGATGAAAGCTTAGGCTTTTAGGGTGCCTCAGCGTCGACAAACCCTAAATGATAAAAGCTTAGCTTTTAGGATGCCTCGATGTCGACAAACCCTAAATGATGTAGTTTTGAATTATAAACGTAGGATATGTCGTCATCATCATCGGACGATGAAAGTCTCCCGGCGGAGTGCGACTGGTGCCACGACGATCGAGGTCTGTGCGACATGCCTCACCTGGACGATGATCGGTGCTTTAGCATTAAGCTCGAGGAGACCTTCGAAGTTGAAACGATACACAACGACGACAAGTGTTATTTTCATAATTAAGCATGACTTCAACTATTTCAACGTGTAATTTTCATCTTTTACAATTCGAGTATAGCTTATCCCATGCCATGCAAGACGCTATGTCTTGGAGAGGATGGATTTTGAAGACCATGAAATTTCTGAAACAAAGAAAATTCACCTAAGGACTCATCACGATGTGGACTTTGAAGTAAATCTATATAATTCTGAGAGCGTAACCCATTTTGGTTGCAAAAATTGGGAAGCATTTTGCAAGATGTATGGTTTTGATGAGGGTATGCTTATCACCATGGATCTTGGTAATCCTGACATCAACCAAGACAATATGGACATTTTGGTCCTTGTTGATACGCCTCCAGTTCTACCGCTATGTGAGTTTCTCAAACATAGTTATTAGCTAATTTATATTGTTTATTTCAAAATAGTTGACAGCTTATTTCCATTGATAGCTTATTTTTATTGTTCAAAGAATGTGCGGGAGATGGTAGACAAAAACCTACTACACCGATGGCTCCGAATTAACAACTCACAAGGAGAAAAATAATCTGGTCGGATTTTGTACTGACATTTAGAATTACATTATCCACAATCAAACTCCTCAACATTATGGTAAATGCGTGCCACTGGTGCATGTGTTCAACTACGGTAACTACCATGGAGATACCCTGGTAAGATTTTTACTATTACGACATCCGTGCATCTTTTGCATACTTATAAAACTAGTACATCATTGCTAACTATGAAGTTATTACTATGTTTTTCAACAGATAATCCCAGAGAATTGTGTGTCTCATATGATGTATCAGAAAGGTAGTCTTAATGTTTTGAACATACAGCCAGGTCGTCCTATGAATCTCAACTGTCCATACGAGATTTCTAAAAGAAGTGGAGACATGAAAATCAAAGGATGGAAAAAATGTATGGACAGTCGTAAGGAGCTTCTTGGAAGCAAAAGGAAGTGAAGCGCAAGAATTGGAGATAGGATGTTCTCCATTCTCCATAATGGAGAGTCAGGGTCTATATTGTTTTATGCTATTTTAGCTTAAATAGGGTATTTAGGTCCTGCCTAATACTGATGATCATGTGCTAAGAACAATTAAGTAGGGTTGGTTCGATGACTATCAAGATGATGATCGTATGAATTGTTATGAATAACGAGTAGAAGTTGTATGATGATGATTAGTAGGACTTGTTAGGATTAGTATTACTTCCGACAAACTCGATACTCGCGGTCTCGAGACTTGTAATGTTTTATCTTTGTTCGGTCTTTTGAATTCGAGACTAATATGATGAATTGTATTCGGAGACTAATCTTCTATTGTATTCGATGAATCTGCTGTGTCTGTGTGCTACTGTCTATATTCTGTCAAATAATATATTTTGTAACCTGTGCAAAAATCAGAAAAGTAAAAAAACCTAATATTCATACTAATGGCGCATCACTACAGAGTGCGCCATTAGTATGCCAAGTATACTAATGGCGCATCACTACAGAGTGCGTCATTAGTGTGCCAAAGCACATGGTTAAATATGGCCTTGGGAGGCATACTAATGGCGCATGGTGTTATATACTAATGACGCACTGGGTGGTGCGCCATTAGTATACCAGATACTAATGGCGCACTAGTGGTGCGCCATTAGTAATAAATATTAGTGGCGTGATACTAATGGCGCACCAGTGATGCGCCATTAGTAGGCAAAATTGGTGCGCCATTAGTAGGCCTTTTCCTAGTAGTGCAAAATAGGGACCAATCTATTTCCTACGCTAAAGTTTCCTACATGATGGGGTGGCTTGCACGCACGTACGATAACCCTCCTTGGGCCATATAGTTGTGCATTGATGGGCTCTTATGGGACGCGAGCCACGCTTGCGCTTTTATTTATACATTAGTTTTTCTCAAAAAAAAAATTATGAGAAGTTGATCCCAACACGTCCGTCCGTTGGAGTTAGTATGCAAACTATCACGCCCGAGTTCTTCCCCAGTTCTTAAATACCTCTCCTAGATCAAAACAATATCATGTTAATCGGCCCCGGGCGGAAGGCGATCTGGACGCAATGGCACTAAATTGGGTCGTCTGGTATGCAGTGGGCGCCGACGACATCATATCGCCATGGTCCGTCCCTGCGATGGATCTCGCCGTCTTCTCCGTGAAGGCCGCCCGCACCTATGCCATCATCGGCCAGAGCCCCAGCTGCGCCGTTGTGACGCCCCCGATTCAATCGTACACTAATCATGCACGTAAATGTGTACGATCAAGATCAGGGACTCACGGGAAGATATCACAACACAACTCTAAAACATAAATAAGTCATACAAGCATCATAATACAAGCCAGGGGCCTCGAGGGCTCGAATACAAGTGCTCGATCATAGACGAGTCAGCGGAAGCAACAATATCTGAGTACAGACATAAGTTAAACAAGTTTGCCTTAAGAAGGCTAGCACAAACTGGCATACAGATCGAAAGAGGCGCAGGCCTCCTGCCTGGGATCCTCCTAACTACTCCAGGTCGTCGTCAGCGGGCAGCACGTAGTAGTAGGCACTTCCGGTGTAGTAGGGGTCGTCGTCGACGGTGGCGTCTGGCTCCTGGACTCCAGCATCTGGTTGCGACAACCAGAAAGAAAGGAAAGGGGAAAAAGGGGGGAGAAAGCAACCGTGAGTACTCATCCAAAGTACTCGCAAGCAAGGAACTA
>NC_041380.1:82770647-82771031 GCF_002162155.2 Triticum dicoccoides
ACTACATATGCATGGGTATATGTGTAAGGAGGCCATATCAGTGGACTGAACTGCAGAATGCCAGAATAAGAGGGGGATAGCTAATCCTATCGAAGACTACGCTTCTGGTAGCCTCCGTCTTGCAGCATATAGAAGAGAGTAGATTGTAGTCCTCCAAGTAGCATCTTCAAGTAGCATCTCCAAGCATAATCCTACCCGGCAATCCTCTCCTCGTCGCCCTGCGGAAAAGCGATCACCGGGTTGTCTGTGGAACTTGGAAGGGTGTGTTTTATTAAGTATCCGGTTCTAGTTGTCATAAGGTCAAGGTACAACTCCAAGTCGTCCTGTTACCGAAGATCACGGCTATTCGAATAGATTAACTTCCCTGCAGGGGTGCACCACATA
>NC_041380.1:82772747-82777395 GCF_002162155.2 Triticum dicoccoides
GGGGGGGGAAGTTGGGCCAGGCCAGGGGCCAGGTGGGGTGGGGGAACTGGCTGGGCCAGGGGGTTTTCCCCTCCCTCTCCCTTTTTTTTTCTTCTTTCTTTTCTTTTATTAATTTTCTTTTCTGTTTTTAGATTATTTAAAATGCCAAAGCATTTTACAAAAATTAGTGCACCCCACCATAATTATGTTAGCTATTTTAGACAACCCCCGAAAATTTTTAGTTTTGGTTTTGAAACTTTTTATCTTTGCTCTTGTTTTGATTTTTGTTTTAGAACGGGTTCGGATCTAACGCGAGTTTATCCACAGTAACCGAGGTGACGTGGCAACATTAGTGGGGATTACTGTAGCTTAATTACCCGGGCGTCACAATTCTCCTCCACTACAAGAAATCTCGTCCCAAGATTTAAGAGGGGAGCAAGGGGGAAAGTTTTGGTTACAATATTCTAACGGATCTTCTCGAAGAAGTTAATTCCTTTCGTTGATGTCTTCAATCCTTTATTCCGATGCATCATGATAAACTTGTCACCATTTATTCGGGAACTCCATCGTACTTACGAATAGGTAAGGGGTAGCTCTACAATGATAGGATGTTATAAGGGAAAATCATCTGGGGGTATCCCAAGAATGAACTTATGAGTATCTCTCGAGTTGAACAAATGACACACATCGAGAGCAAAGTAAGACAGTGCGATAAGAAGTTTCAAGCGGATAGGCAATCGTTCATTGCCTGAAGCAGGGTGCGAAAGGGTTCAGAGCAACGGGAATAAGTATTGCGTCCGATACCGGAATAGATCAGCAGGCAAGTGGCCCGTGAATTACATACAAAGTCAAGCGTGAGGATTATCTTTGGAAACGTGGTGTACAGGAGAGTCAAGTTTCGATCCTGTGGAACTGTGGGTTATGGGCCCACCATGTGGTTAAAAGTAGAAAGGTTGGTGACATCTTGCACGATCATGTAAGCTAGGCATGTCAGAGGAGAGTCTGAGGGTCATGTCGGCAACAACATAGGTACCAAGGGCGAGGGACGAAGAGAACCAATTTCCTGCTCGTTGAACGAGGCGGACCAATAGGCAAGGTTCTCGTCCATCGGTGGTTACCGGAATGTCATCAACAATAGTAATAGGGTCTTACTTACAGAGTGGTATAACGAGGTGCTTACCTAAGCAGGGGATTATCACTGCTTACATTATATATATCCCAAGAAGGGTCAAACAGACCCATGGAAAGGAAAATGTGATCATTAGGTTAAACAGGACAATGGAAAGGAAAAATGTGTTTAAACACATATTTCAGGGGTATATCCTTCCCAAGAACAAGCAGAGCAAGATATCCGTGTCAGGATATAATGTAGAAAACTCTTTAGGTAGGGGAGAGAATTTTCATGACATTGCCCATACAACGGTGTTTGGGCAATTGAGCAAGAATCATTTAGCATTGGGCTTCGAATGTTCTTGTTGAAAATCAGAGTATCACAGACATGCTTCGAGATAGCATTGACATGGCCTTCAGGTGAATATCAGACTTTGGAATCACGAAGGATCCATCAGGAATAACTTGTAGAATCAGTATTACAATTTCCTCATGGACGAACGGATAACCTTGCTGAAAAGGAATCTATAATGATAGGTCCTCCAGCCGGGGGGGGGGGGTGCTAGGCATGACATCATGCTACCGGGTCATCAAAGGGTCAACATCATAACTCTTGGAAAGTTGTCCCAACCATCATATCTGACCGAGATTCAGATCCGATTGGTGTCAGGATACCTCAGACTTAGGATACCTGAGAAGAAAAGGCGCAACGCAAATTGACGAGATGACATTGTAAGATTCTCGGGGAAATGAACTATGAAGTGATTTCCGTTATCAAGAGTCCATCATTATCCCAAGGAGAGGACAAGGAGGTGTCTGGTGAGCTCAACGGCAATTCATCGAGATTACCAAAAGATGGATTTCCACAATTAAGTGAACAAGGATATAACATTTGGCATATCAAATGATATAAGGAAGTATGCTCGAGGAAAACATACACAATTAAACATTGGTTGAAAGGTGCGCCCGAAATATGGGTTGGGTTGCACGACCAAAGTCAGAATGGTGATTCAATAATCAATAGCCTAAGAATGAACCTTCGACCATTAACTTCAACAAAATAGGGTTGCTAGAAGGAAAGAATCCAAACAACACCGTCCACTTGTTGGAATTATCACGGGGACCAAGAAAAATGGTGATGGTGAGAAGTATTTCTATGTCAAGAATTCTCAAGAGGTGGAACAAATCTCAGAACATTCTTGACATAAAGTATGGTAATACTCCAAGGTAAATAAGAACAATTGCTGGATAGCAAGGAACTCAAGGTATAACACCAAACATGAACAAGCTTGTGTTGGTGGGAAGGCAATAAAGTGGTCGATGATGATACAATTCATCGAGGGCAAGGATGGTATTTCTCATCATGAATTCAATTGATACCCTGGATGAGCTCAGAATGGTGATGATCACGACACCTTTGTCGCGAGAGTTCATGAAGATGTAATCGATCGGCGACGACATCAAGTCAAAGTAATGATGAAGCGAAAGGTTATTGGAACCAAGGGTACGACACAAACTCGAAACCAAGCTTGTTGTTCAAGGCGAAATGATATGACGATGAGGATCGACGTAAGGTTAGTCCATCGTCGAAAAGTGTGCTCCGAGAGGAAGGACCGGGTAGCACAGTTAAAATAATCACGACAATGATATAGCCAAACAGGCTAGGAATGGCGTGGTCGGGTACAAACTCGTACTTATAGAAGCTTACTGAAGAGTTGTTGAACCGTAGTGCGGTATCGGTTCATTTATCGGTGTCTTTGAGTGTTTAATAACTCAGAGCCCGTGAAAAATTGGAATCAGTGGGAAGGTAGTACTTGATGAAGAGCTCATAAGAAGTTATGCAGTTCCATGATAATCTCGAGATACCAGGGGTAATACTCGATGACATATCAAAGTAGAGGTTGGACGGGGGTTATTGCTCTACAGAAGACAAGTGCTAAAACTTGCACGAGAAATGGTATTTAAAAGAGAACATGGTCGGAACCACGATTGCAAAAGGCCAGATCCTAGATATAAGATGAACTTATACCAAAGGAATAATTCATTTAAGAGAAGCTTTAATGATAAGATATACATCGTGTCCATGGGCATGAACACAAAGTTCAAGGTCGACTCCCACTTCTTCAATGTATAACCTTCCATTCACTTCTCGCTTTGATAAAGGCATTAGTGTTGAAAGTTTTACCTGGTGAAATACCAGATGAGTATGACTAGTGAAAACTTCCGAGTTCACACATATAAAGGAAGGCATAGGTTCAACCCGTCAGGGTATCATGGAAACATATACCACAAGCTTCAGTAGTAAATGCCACCAGCTCGAAAGCAGAGCATGGTTGGCCAAGCAGAGGATACAACTTAACAAAGGTATTATGTATCAGGGGAAGAACTCACAAAGTGATCAAGTGTGAAGGTCATTGTCGGATAACAATCCAACAAAGGACCTGATGGTCCACAAAGGATCCGATATGAGTATCGATACTCAACCAGAAGAGGAAGGAATGCAGATGCAACAGGTTATGGAAGCATCTGAATAATTCACAGCTTAAATGCAAAGGAATTATGATTTCCAAAATGAAGGATCAGAAGCAATGCTCTGATTAGGGGTGGATAAGTTGAATAGCCTTAGGGTACAATCAACAACAATTGGATTGGTCGAGAACCAATTCCAGTTAAAAGAATGGCATCTCAGCCAGAATGGTAATTTATAAGGATCAATGATGATTGCGGGTATTCGCAAACATATTGAGTCAACAGACTCAAAATGATAATGACAAGGAATGTCAATATGACTACGAGACTTATGGGATTAACCATAATGCAAGCAAGCAAGAATTTCAAGAGCCAAAGGCTCCAGAGGATTTTCGGAAGATCGAATTGTATTTTGAAGACTTTTGTGACACATATGAACAACTGGGGTTGAGCGGATACTCGACAAGTGCGAGGATTTATTTGAAGGGGTATTCAAGTGGCAAGGAACTACTAGGCAGTAGGCACAAAGTATTCTCGGAACAATAGAGAAAACTTCGGGGTATCTTGTAATAACAAGATCAATGGGGGATGATCGTATGAATGGCAAGTGTAAGTAGTTATCCATACGGATTTATCGGTGGTCAGGAATAGCAAAAGTAATGGGCACAAAGTCTCGAGAGAACATCAGAGAGTATCTCCGAATTCTTCTGGTTAACAGACGATCATCTGAAGTGAGGGGCTCTCCGGGAGAAAGTACTCGCGAAAACCTAAAGTTAGTTTTGTTTTTAGCAAAATCGTTTAACCCGAATAGAAGAGAGTTCAGAATCCCAGAGTAAAGATCGAGGAGTAAAAGATCCTAATACCACCCGATGGCGACGTGTGCCCGTAAGACACACAGCCATGTTAGTAAAAGTTTTGCAATGTCTAGACTCAACTTCGGCCAAGGAGTTGGAAAGGGGGATTCCTACAGGCAGTCGGCTCTGATACCAACTTGTGACGCCCCCGATTCAATCGTACACTAATCATGCACGCAAATGTGTACGATCAAGATCAGGGACTCACGGGAAGATATCACAACACAACTCTAAAA
>NC_041380.1:82781317-82801869 GCF_002162155.2 Triticum dicoccoides
GGGGGGGGAAGTTGGGCCAGGCCAGGGGCCAGGTGGGGTGGGGGAACTGGCTGGGCCAGGGGGTTTTCCCCTCCCTCTCCCTTTTTTTTTCTTCTTTCTTTTCTTTTATTAATTTTCTTTTCTGTTTTTAGATTATTTAAAATGCCAAAGCATTTTACAAAAATTAGTGCACCCCACCATAATTATGTTAGCTATTTTAGACAACCCCCGAAAATTTTTAGTTTTGGTTTTGAAACTTTTTATCTTTGCTCTTGTTTTGATTTTTGTTTTAGAACGGGTTCGGATCTAACGCGAGTTTATCCACAGTAACCGAGGTGACGTGGCAACATTAGTGGGGATTACTATAGCTTAATTACCCGGGCGTCACAGCCGTGAAGCGATTGACGTTGATCCGTGCGATGTCGCCCGCCTCCACGGCATCGTGGTCATCGCCTAGCCTGCAATCCATGAGCCCCGCCAGTCAAGCCGCCGTCACGAGTGGCAGCACCTTCTCGCTAGGTACTGGCTGTCCAGGCATGGCACTCTGGCAGTTAGTGAGACAATGACGGCCTCAAGCAGCAGCACGCCGAAGCCATACACATCAGACTTCTAATCTTGGACACGATGCCCATGCGGAGGAAAAAGGTATCCGCGCACCCCGACGAGCCCATTGCCGGCGCGCCACGGGTGGGCATGACGATGACCAAGAAGGTGCCCTCCCAGGCCAACCCCAAGCCACAGAGCTGCACGCGGTCGTCGCTATCAACGAGCACGTTGGAGGGGTGCCCCAGCACAATGGCTACATCATGGAGGACGCGCATGCGGTGGCAATAGGTGAGCAGCGGCGTGGTGGAGTGGATCCGGTTGGCCAGGGTGCCTCCGGGCATGTACTCCAGTGCCAGCGCACCACGGTGCACAACACCAACACACCATGGCGCACATTGTTGTCCCGTTTTAATACCATGTCATCCTCGCCCCGTCCCCTGCACCACGCGGGCGCCATCTATGTTTTTCTCGCGTCACCCAGCTGTGACACTCATTGGCGACGACTGCAGCCAGAGAAGCCCCGCTTTCTTACCCTCGATCGGCAATAGGGGTTAGCGGAGCAACCGCCTGCTATAGCATCCTGGTTCAATTCCTCGCGCACGAAAGGAGAGCTTGAGGCGGCGGAGCTCT
Source organism: Triticum dicoccoides (assembly GCF_002162155.2). Taxonomy (NCBI): domain Eukaryota; kingdom Viridiplantae; phylum Streptophyta; class Magnoliopsida; order Poales; family Poaceae; genus Triticum; species Triticum dicoccoides. Next base: position 82,782,473 of record NC_041380.1, read on the forward strand.
GGTGTGTGCTGTTGTCGGACCTCCCGACTACCATGCGTGGTGGAGGATCCAAGCATTGGCCTCCCAATCAGGCATGGTTTTTTATAGGCTACTGGCTCGTGGGGAGATTTCTTTCTATGACGGATGGACCCCAAATGGGGTAAACGATGGACGTATCCCCAACTGTTATCTCATGCCACGTGGCCTGATGGATGGGCCCCGCTATCAGTTTTTTGTCAAAATGCCGACAAGTTTCCTTTTTAGGGCTTTCAGCAAACAATTACTCAAAATCGTTGTTTTTGCCAAACTATTATGAAAACGATGGCTTTTGGCACTGCCGGGCGCAATTGTGATGGTTTTTGGCAATTTATTCTCCAAATGTGTATGGCCCTAAAAGGCTAAAAGCATGTCATCATGGTCACGCACAGGTAGACGATGACACACCATAGAACAAAGAGCAGCTGAGAGCTAGACTATGGCCCTGTTTGGTTCGGCTGTGGATTTCTAAAAGCAGCTGTGAAAAAACAGCTGTGGAAAATCTGATGTGAAAAAGATGTAGGTCATTTGGCAAACCAGCTGATACAGCTTTTTCAGATTTTGGCCCAAAGCAGAATCAGATTTTGGAAAGCACGTCCTGGGTTGCTTCCGCTTTTGGTTCAAATTTTGGCAGCGGATTTCTGGAATCGGATTCTGCTGGGTTCGCCCTTTGGTTTAGATTCTGCTGTGCGGTAGCGGAATCCGTCGATAAAAGCTGAACCAAACAGGGCCTATGAGCCGTCACGACGGAAACAAGCCAATCTTGCCATGTCTCGTCCGGCTTCTGCGTACTTTCCTCCCACTCCGCCCTCGGTGCGCCCTCCATCCCTGACGATGTGCCGCAACCCAGTTCATTGATCCGACCAATCCTGATTTGATGAGTGAAGCACGGGCATGTGCAAAAACAGGTAGGAATATGAGGGTATGCATAGGGTGAATCTTGGAGGGCGGACATCACATCCATTTTGATCATATTAGTGTTTTAAAGTTTTCATTGTGAAATAATTCCTTGTGTGGGCGCAATGAAAGGTGTGACATGAGGTGGCAAGTTCATTGCCGTGGGATTGATCATGTTTGGATGCATTGTGATGAGGTAAACACAACTATCATTGTTGGTGAGGGTCAGAAGGAGGATATGCACTAAAGGTGGGGTGATGTGTTGAAATACATGACATGAAACCATCCCCTCCCCTCGTCCCTCGCATCGCTCTCACAGGCGACAGTGGGGGAACCCTAGCCCCCACCCTGCCCCCACCTCCTACACCATCCCCTCCCCTCGCCGCCGCCAGAAGGCGCCGCCGGGCGAAGCTCAGTGCACGTCGGCGGCGGTGGGGCCCTTCCCTCCTAGCGTGCGGTTGTAGCGCGACATGCGGCGGCGCGGCGGAGTCACTACTCGGAAAGGGCATGCTAGTGGCGCACCAGTTTTGCCTACTAATGGCGCACTACTGGTGCGCCACTCGCACCATGCCATTAGAATTAAATACCAATGGCGCACCACTGGTGCGCCATTAGTATCTGGTGTACTAATGGCGCACCACGCAGTGCGCCATTAGTATAGCCCATAGTGCGCCATTAGAATGCCTCCGAGGGGGCCATATGTACCCATGTGCTTTGGCATACTAATGGCGCACTAGTGGGTGATGCGCCATTAGTGTCATTTTTACAGTGTGCCATTAGTGTGTTGAGTGGTGCGCCACTAGTATGAATATTAGGGATTTTTTTTCCTGATATTTTCACAGGTTACAAAATATATTATTGGACATAATTTAGACAACACCACACAGCAACAACAGATTCATCGAATACAATAGAAGATTAGTGTAACGCCCCGAGACCGTTGCACCAGGTGTCTTCCAGTTATTCGCTGTCGTTGCCATGTCATTTGCTTGTGTGTTGCATTTCATCTTGTCATCATGTGCATTGCATCATCATGTTTACAAAACTTGCATCCGTCCCGGTCTCCTCGCTCCGTCCGTTGTCCGTTATGAGCCCAGAAACAATTGCACGCGCCCGCGGCACGTCCGAATAGTATTTTAAAAGTGGCCGGAAAATGCTCTCGGAATGGGTTGAATTTTCACGTGCGGTGTTGTTTTGTTGTCAGTAGGCCTCCTGCCAAGTTCCATCGCATTTGGAGTCCGTTTGACGCCCCAACAGATAACTATAGCGGCAATATAGCCGGTCTATCGTCAGACATTTTCGGTCTCCGGAAACAGTCGCCGGGCCTCTCTCTCTTCTCTCCTCTCAGCCCTAGGCTTTCTGCACAGCCCACTACCACTCACCGCCAGGCACTACCTAACCTCTCTCGTCAGCCCGCGGCCCTCCTCGCGCGCGCGTCTGAAAGTTGTCCCGGACCCGACCCGGGCAGTCGTCACCGTTGGGTCCGGATCATCCCCAAACATCTACAAAATATCACCGTTTTCTCATTTGGACTCCCTAGTCTATTTTTCTCGACCGCTCGATTTTAATTGGAGGGACGGATTAGCCCCTAAACTCTCCCTCTTTCCTTATATATATATATACTCCCTAGTCTAAATCTAGACCAAACCCTAGAAACTAGGGATCTTGTCCCATCCTCCGCCGCCGCCAGCCCACTATCTCCTCCTCCTTGGGATCCCCTCCCGATCCAAAACTTCCAGCCACAGCCGACAACCTTCCCCTCCTCGGGATCCGCCCCAACAACCGCGCGTAGTCCATGGCCTCCAACGCGCCTCTGCCCATCGCGTGAGCTGCCTAGAGCCTCCTCTGCTCGATCCTGAGGGGATCGCCAGCGGAGATCGCCAGCAGCTTGTTCCACCGACGGCCAACCAGCAGCACCGCCAGGACCCTGTCGTCTCTCTTCCTCTCCTTCTCCTATTTCTTTCCTCCCTCTCGGTCACTCCTCTGATTTCTTTTCCCCGCCATGGCCTTGCAGCTCCTGCCGCCGGCCTGCTGCGTTCGTCACTGAAGACTGCCAGATCTGCCGCGCTGGGACGGATCCTCATGTCCTCCGCCCAAATCGTCGCCCCGCCCGGTGTCCTCGCCGGAGACCACCGGCAAGACGCCGCGCCAAGTCCTCCTGCGGTCGCTCCCTTGTTTCCCTGCTCGAACTGCTGCTGCTTGCTTCGCGTTGACCATGCCTCCTCCCTCATTCGATCCAACCAGCGCCAATGTCACCCCGCGACGCATAGGACCCAGCATTCCCCTGCTTCGATCGGCCTGCGAGGCCCAGCACCGCTCTAGGCCTACCCGGCCTCCTGTTCCATCGACTGGGCCCAGCCCATGGTGAGCAACCAGCAGTTTCCCCCGGCCCAGTTTGCCTCAGATCTGGCCCATGTTTTTTTCCTGAGGACGATTTTTCTAATTCCCAGAGTTGGCAGTTTTACAGAATAACCCCTAAGCTCCTTGCATATTGTAACTCTCAAACCGTGCATCTTTTGTAAAAACTTTATATATGAAAAGTGCTCAGGAAAATGTGTAGATTAATAATATGCCTCTTTCATGCATGTTTAAAATATTTAAAATGCTGTTTGATTAAATTTTCTAGATATGCATATGAGGATTTACCGGAATTGTTGTTCGTTGTTTCCGGCCTCATTTAAACTTGACTAGATAGTTAGTTAACTTTGCTTCATCCACTGCCATGCTAACCAACATTTAATTTTGTTGAGTACATAAATGAGAGAGAACTAAATAAGGCATGTGGTGTTCCGTCAATATGCAACTCGTTGCATATTGAGCTCCACTTAATTTGTAGAATTGCTTGTGCACTTTGCCATGCCATGCCTCATTAATCCGGACATGCATCATACTTGATTGTGCATCATGACATGATTATGTGGTGGTTGTTTACTATGTTGTTTGCTTTCTTTCCGGTGTACTTCTTCTCGGTAATCCAGTAATGTTGCGTTTATGAGGATCCGTTGGCTACGTCCATTTGTCTTCTTCATGGACTCGTTCTTCTTCCTTGCGCGATCTCAGGCAAGATGCATACCCTCAAAATCACTTCTATCTTTGCTTGCTAGTTGCTCGCTCTATTGCTTTGCCTATGCTGCGATACCTACCACTTGCTTATCATGCCTCCCATATTGCCATGTCAAACCTCTAACCCACCTTGTCCTAGTAAACCGTTATTTGGCTATGTTACCGCTTTGCTCAGCCCCTCTTATAGCGTTGTTAGTTGCAGGTGAAGATTGGAGTTTGTTCCTTGTTGGAACATGGATATTTTGTTGGGATATCACAATATCTCTTATTTAATTAATGCATCTATATACTTGGTAAAGGGTGGAGGGCTCGGCCTTATGCCTAGTGTTTTTTTCCACTCTTGCCGCCCTAGTTTTCGTCATATCGGTGTTATGTTCCCGGATTTTGCGTTCTTTACACGGTTGGGTTATAATGGGAACCCCTTGATAGTTCGCCTTGAATAAAACTCCTCCAGCAATGCCCAACATTGGTTTTACCATTCGCCACCTAGCCCCTTTTCCCCTTGAGTTCTGCAGACTCAAGGGTCATCTTTATTTTAACCCCCCAGGCCGGTGATCCTCTGAGTGTTGGTCCAAACTAGAGCCCTTTGCAGCGCCCCTCGGGGAAACTCGAGGTTTGGTTTTAGTTGTACGGAGCGCTCATCTGAGTGTGCCCTGAGAATGAGATATGTGCAGCTCCTATCGGGATTTGTCGGCACATTCGGGCGGTGTTGCTGGACTTGTTTTACCATTGTCGAGGATGTCTTGTAACCGGGATGCCGAGTCTGATCGGATTGTCTTGGGAGAAGGAATATCCTTTGTTGATCATGAGAGCTTGTGATGGGCTAAGTTGGGACACTCCTGCAGGGATTTGAACTTTCGAAAGCCGTGCCCGCGGTTATGAGCAGATGGGAATTTGTTAATGTCCGGTTGTAGAAAACCTGAAGCTTAACTTAATTAAAATGGATCAACCGCATGTGTAGCCGTGATGGTCTCTTTCCGGCGGAGTTCGGGAAGTGAACACGGTGTTGGAGTTATGCTTGACGTAGGTTGTTCTAGGATCACTTCTTGATCATAGTTTCTCGACCGTGCCTTGCCTTCTCTTCTTGCTCTCATTTGCGTATGTTAGCCACCAAATATGCTAGTCGCTTGCTGCAGCTCCACCTCATACCTTTTACCCTTCCCATAAGCTTAAATAGTCTTGATCGTGAGGGTGTGAGATTGATGAGTCCCCGTGACTCACAGATACTTCCAAACCCAACTTGCAGGTGCCGATGATACCGTGCAGGTGACACAACCGAGCTCAAGGAGGAGCTCGATGAAGATCGTGTTCGTTATGTTGTTCCATTTCCAGTTGATCAATAGTGGAGCCCAGTCGGGATGATCGGGGATCTGTGTAGCATTTGGGGTAGTCTTCTTTTATTTTGGTTCCATAGTCGTACCTTGAGTGTATTTGGATGACTGTAATGCTTTATTCATGTATTGTGTGAAGTGGCGATTGTAAGCCAACTATGTATCTTTTTCCGTTATGTATTACATGAGTTGTGTGAAGATTACCTCACTTGCGACATTACTTTCAATGTGGTTATGCCTCTAAGTCGTGCTTAGACACGTGGGAGATATAACCGCATCGAGGGTGTTACAAGTTGGTATCAGAGCCTTCCCCGACTTAGGATCCCCCTGCTTGATCGAATCGCTGGCGTTGTTGAGTCTAGAAAAATGTTTTGAGTCTTATAGGATTATATATATCGGAGAGTAGGATTCTTTTTACTCCTCAGTCCCTTCGTCGCTCTGGTGAGGCATCCTGACTTAGAGTTTTGACTCTTCTCTCCTCAAATTTCACGATTTTTTTAGGATCACGCGAATATCTTGGAATCGTTCCGATGGTTTTGTGACGAGAACATTGTTCTTGGTGCCTCCTGACATTTAGGGGTTGTGGCAGTGTCCCGGGGAGTTGAGCTCCGAGGTGTTGTCGTCACAATTTTATCGTTGCAATTCTGGAATACCTGAGTTTCACCGACATCGAAAATCTCTTTTATGCAGTTGTTGGTGAGATAACCTCGACGCCACCCAGTACTGGGGCGGGAGTTTGGGAGTATTGCCATAACTCGTATAACGGATGCTTTTTGAAGGTTGAGGTAAATGATTTCCGAAGGTTTCTTGGTTATGTGTTGAAGGATGGATACAGCTGGATGTAGGATTTGTTAGTTTGGGTGAGATATTATGCTTCCCCTGTATCCCCAACACCTGATTGCATAACTGGAAAATTTCGGGAGTTTATAAGTGGAAATTCAAGTAGCTCTTAGGATATCTTTTCGACAGATGTATGATATGATATTGGGGTTCGACGTCTAGTGGTCCGCCTATCCACGGTCGGTTTTACAGTGGTCTTATTGTGTCTTAAAGAGTCATTGGCTATGCTGACTCGGGGACACTTCGTATGTCATGTGCACTGCCTTATACATGATGGTGTTGTACAATCGAGCCCATGTAGGCGCCACCACGAAAACTTCGAACGAAATCTCTATCATATGTTTGTTCCGGCTTATCCTGCAAGCCAATCCTTTGTTTTGTTTTGAGTTGTGGTATTCGAGTTGCTTCGAAATCAAGTGTTGATTCCATACCTTTCCTAAACGGTGTTCTCATACTCCGAGGTGAATACTAATCCTTCTCGATCATGGAGTTTGTCATGTCAATCCTTCTCAACCGGTGTGATTCTCTTCAAGTTGATCCTATCATTTGTCTCATCTGTAAGGTCAACTCCAAGTCATCTCAACGTTGTTTGTTTCATTCGTCCCAAGCTGTCTTTGTTTTCCCGCCCACCCACCCTTTTTCTTCGAGGACTCGGATTTCTTTATCAAGTATCTATCTTATGAATATGAAGTCTCTCCACTCTTTTCCATCAATGTTCTTATCCGGTGATTCTCATGAAGATCCTAACGGAACCTCAAGTTCATCATTCTTCATTCTTTTTCTTCTCTGGTGGATTCAAGTCAAGATTTGTCGATCATATCCTTCTATCGTTTCAAATGCTTAATTATGCCGGTGCACCTCTTAATCTTCCCCGCTTGCTATTCAATTGTTCCGGAGTGTTCAAGATATCTTGAAGATTCGTGTTTCCACTCTGCTTTCGTAATCCTTTCAAACTCTTTCGAGGATGTTATCTCATTCAAGCCTTTTAAATCAACCGGTGCAATCTCTCTTCAAAATCATTCAACGGTGTATCTTTTCAATGGGCCCTAACCCACATGTATTTTCCAGGATCTTACCTGACTCTTCTTATTCTCCCGGATTTATTCTCAAATCTTCTAAAGTTTGACGTAAGAATAAGTTATCATCAGTGAAATGCCTTCTCCAAGATCGTTTTCAAATTCTTTTCATTGTTGGCTCTACCTCTTCGCTTTTCATTCTCCCGGAGTATCTCAACAATTCATGGTGGTGTCTCTCATCGTCACTCTCGACATTTGAAGACTGAAGAAGTGTTTCCTCTAAATCTTGTGCCTTCTCTCGAGGATTCTCAGTTCAAGCATGATGCCATCCTCTCATAATTGTTTTGATTGTGAGAATTATTTTCATCCATCCGGAGCATTTCATGAGTTGTTTTCATTTCTTTCCTCTGGATCCCGTCATTTCAGAAGAATTAATAATTTCAGCTTCCAGCTCTCGTTTCTCCAAATCTTACCGGTGCATCATCCAAATATTCTCTAATCAGCTCGTGATCTATTCGTTCTCTTGCTTCTAAATTCTTCTCTAGTATCTTCTTTCTTATTCAATTCTTACGGTGGTTCGTTCAAGATTTCTCTTCCTTCTTTATCTTATCAATTCATTCATTCTTTCCAATCCTACCGGTGGTTCGTCGAAGACCTTCTCAAGTTTACGCTATATCTATCTTAATCTTTTCTACGGGAATAAGTAGTATGCCAAATCTGTTACTTGCCGCCAATCTAAATTGATGAAGGTTAATCATAATGTAATTCTTATTCTTGTTTCACCCAAGTGATTAATCCCTTATTCCAGAGAATCATCAAAATTCTTGATTTCTTTTGTTCATCTTTCTTTTCCGGAGTTCCAAGTTTTTTTTCCGCATTATCTCGTCGCGAAGATCCATCTAAATCATTGCAAGGCTTCAATCTTATTCTTTTCATCCTTCACTTCTTTTGATCATCCTTTATTACCGGAGTAATTCATGGAGGCTCTACATGGTTGTTCGTCAAGGATTCATTTCATTCTTCAATTGTTCTTCAAGATTTCTCTCGAAGTTATGATCCGCCAAGCTATACTCCCAAATAAACATGGTGTTCAACACATGTCTTGTTTTGAGGAGTTCAAGCATTCTTCATATTGCATTCCGAAGTGCAATTCGTTCTACCTTATCATTTGAGGTGGTGTTATGTCATTCATGACAATTTGAGTTCGTGTTTCATGATTCAACATCAGTCAAGAATGAGATAGTTAAACCCATCAATCTCTTCGAGCATGAGCTCTTCTCAATCCATCAATCGCTTTGTTGGAGTTATCTTGGGTTATATTTCACCTAAAGCTTTCCCTCAGGATTGTTGCTATTTATGGTGCTTATAAATGACCCAAGTTCTTCATTTGTCCTCTCGGTGAAATAAGTTTCTCGTCTCTTTGTTCATATCAATCCAATCTATTGTTTTTCCGTTAGTGGAAGAATTTCACCTCTTAGTTTTGAGATGTTCTCCATAAGCCCACTACAAGCTTATCAGTTTCGTTGTTGGGTTTTTTTCCAACAACTCCATTATAACCTTCTTGGAAGGGTACTTTCCAAGCTCTTTTGTGGCAGAAGTTGGCATTTTCTTCTCCATTCTTTCATTCCAATGATCTATCTTCTATTCTTTCTCCCGGAGGCGTTGTGATGTTGCTCTCTTCTCTCATCATCTCGAGTTGTGAGGATCGTGTTCTTTCCTTTGTTTATCCATTTAACAGGAGTGTTGTGTTTTCAATCGAGCTCTCTCATCTTATCAAGTTTTACCTCCTTTCTCAACCGGAGTGCTGTCTGAAATCGTTCTTAACCCTTGTGCCGTTCTTTCAATAGTTCCGGAGGCAGTGTGTTGTTCATTTCATCAAGCATACTCGTATCTTGTCAAGTTCATGTTCAATTCCTTCCATTTACAGTCAGAGTGCTGCCCAAATTATATCATTCTTATTCCTTCTCTATCTTGTTTTAACCGGAGTGGTTTCAATATCTATCTTGCCACTTAACCTATAGATTCTCGTCGTATCCCATGTTCCTCTTATCTATCGGAGTGTTTTCAACTTCTTTCATATTTGTTGGCTTCCTTATTTCAATTTGTTTAACCTCGCAAGGTTCTTTGGTTTCACTCTTTTGTCAAGAAGCAACTTAGTTTTATATGTTCTCTTCCTCTTCCTTTTCCCTCCGGTGCTATCCTAGATCTCGGGACGAGATCCTCACGTGGTGGTGGAGTGTTGTAACGCCCCGAGACCGTTGCGCCAGGTGTCTTCCAGTTATTTGCTTTCATTGCCATGTCATTTGCTTGCGTGTTGCATTTCATCTTGTCATCATGTGCATTGCATCATCATGTTTTCAAAACTTGCATCCGTCCCGGTCTCCTCATTCCGTCCGTTGTCCGTTCTGAGCCCAGACACACTTGCACGCGCCCGCGGCACGTCCGAATAGTATTTTATAAGTGGCTGGAAAATGCTCTCGGAATGGGTTGAAAGTTGGCGTGCAGTGTTGTTTTGTTGTCAGTAGGCCGCCTGCCAAGTTTCATCGCATTTGGAGTCCGTTTGACGCCCCAACGGATAACTATAGCGGCAATATAGCCGGTCTATAGTCAGACATTTTCGGTCTCCGGAAACAGTCGCCGGGCCTCTCTCTCTTCTCTCCTCTCAGACCTAGGCTTTCTGCACAGCCCACTACCACTCACCGCCAGGCACTACCTAACCTCTCTCGTCAGCCCGCGGCCCTCCTCGCGCGCGCGTCCGGAAGTTGTCCCGGACCCGACCCGGGCAGTCGTCACCGTTGGGTCCGGAACATCCCCAAACATCTACAAAACATCACCGTTTTCTCATTTGGACACCCTAGTCTATTTTTCTCGACCGCTCGATTTTAATTGGAGGGACGGATTAGCCCCTAAACTCTCCCTCTTCCCTTATATATATATATACTCCCTAGTCTAAATCTAGACCAAACCCTAGAAACTAGGGATCTTGTCCCATCCTCCACCGCCGCCAGCCCACTATCTCCTCCTCCTTGGGATCCCCTCCCGATCCAAAACTTCCAGCCACAGCCGACAGCCTTCCCCTCCTCGGGATCCGCCCCAACAACCGCGTGCAGTCCACGGCCTCCACCGCGCCTCTGCCCATCGCGCGAGCCGCCCAGAGCCTCCTTTGCTCGATCCTGAGGGGATCGCCAGCGGAGATCACCAGCAGCTCGTTCCACCAACGGCCAACCAGCAGCACCGCCAGGACCCCGTCGTCTCTCTTCCTCTCCTTGTCCTATTTCTTTCCTCCCTCTCTATCACTCCTCTGATTTCTTTTCCCCGCCATGGCCTTGCAGCTCCCGCCGCTGGCCTGCTGCGTTCATCACCGAAGACTGCCAGATCTGTCGTGCTGGGACGGATCCTCATGTCCTCCACCCAAATCGTCGCCCCGCCCGGTGTCCTCGACGAAGACCACCGGCAAGCCGCCGCGCCAAGTCCTCCTGCGGTCGCTCCCTCGTTTCCCTGCTCGAACTGCTGCTGCTTGCTTCGCGTTGACTGCGCCTCCTCCCTCGTTCGATCCAACCAGCGCCAATGTCACCCCGCGACGCATAGGACCCAGCGTTCCCCTGCTTAGATCGGCCTGTGAGGCCCAGCACCGCTCTAGGCCTACCTGGCCTCCTGTTCCATCGACTGGGCCCAGCCCATGGTGAGCAACCAGTAGTTTCCCCCGGCCCAGTTTGCCTCAGATCTGGCCCATGTTTTTTTCCTGAGAGGACGATTTTTCTAATTCCCAGAGTTGGTAGTTTTACAGAATAACCCCTAAGCTCCTTGCATATTGTAACTCTCAAACCGCGCATCTTTTGTAAAAACTTTATATATGAAAAGTGCTTAGGATAATGTGTAGATTAATAATATGCCTCTTTCATGCATGTTTAAAATATTTAAAATGCTGTTTGATTAAATTTGCTCTAATAATATGTTAAAATGCTTTATTTCATAACTAAATAACTGTAACTCGGTTCTTTATATGTAAATGGGGTAGAAAAATGTCTAGTTTAACATGGTGGCATCACTTTGCATGTTTAACAACTCTAAAAGATGGTTTAGGGCAGAACAGTACCAAACCTAATATATGCATATGAGGATTTACTAGAATTGTTGTTCGTTGTTTCCGGCCTCATTTAAACTTGACTAGATAGTTAGTTAACTTTGCTTCACCCATTGCCATGCTAACCAACATTTAATTTTGTTGAGTACATAAACGAGAGAGAACTAAATAAGGCATGTGGTGTTCCGTCAATATGCAACTCGTTGCATATTGAGCTCCACTTAATTTGTAGAATTGCTTGTGCACTTTGCCATGCCATGCCTCATTAATCCGGACATGCATCATACTTGATTGTGCATCATGACATGATTATGTGGTGGTTGTTTACTATGTTGTTTGCTTTCTTTCCGGTGTACTTCTTCTCGGTAATCCGGTAATGTTGTGTTTGTGAGGATCCGTTGTCTACGTCCGTTTGTCTTCTTCATGGACTCGTTCTTCTTCCTTGCGGGATCTCAGGCAAGATGACCATACCCTCGAAATCACTTCTATCTTTGCTTGCTAGTTGCTCGCTCTATTGCTTTGCCTATGCTGCGATACCTACCACTTGCTTATCATGCCTCCCATATTGCCATGTCAAACCTCTAACCCACCTTGTCCTAGCAAACCGTTGTTTGGCTATGTTACCGCTTTGCTCAGTCCCTCTTATAGCGTTGTTAGTTGCAGGTGAAGATTGGAGTTTGTTCCTTGTTGGAACATGGATATTTTGTTGGGATATCACAATATCTCTTATTTAATTAATGCATCTATATACTTGGTAAAGGGTGGAAGGCTCGGCCTTATGCCTGGTGTTTTGTTCCACTCTTGCCGCCTTAGTTTCCGTCATATCGGTGTTATGTTCCCGGATTTTGCGTTCCTTACACGGTTGGGTTATAGTGGGAACCCCTTGATAGTTCGCCTTGAATAAAACTCCTCCAGCAATGCCCAACATTGGTTTTACCATTTGCCACCTAGCCCCTTTTTCCCTTGAGTTCTGCAGACTCAAGGGTCATCTTTATTTTAACCCCCCCGGGCCAGTGCTCCTCTGAGTGTTGGTCCAAACTAGAGGCCTTTGCAGCGCCCCCTCGGGGAAACTCGAGGTTTGGTTTTAGTTGTACGGAGCGCTCATCTGAGTGTGCCCTGAGAACGAGATATGTGTAGCTCCTATCGGGATTTGTCGGCACATTCAGGCGGTGTTGCTGGACTTGTTTTACCATTGTCGAGGATGTCTTGTAACCGGGATGCCGAGTCTGATCGGATTGTCTTGGGAGAAGGAATATCCTTCGTTGACCGTGAGAGCTTGTGATGGGCTAAGTTGGGACACCCCTGCAGGGATTTGAACTTTTGAAAGCCGTGCCCGCGGTTATGGGAAGATGGGAATTTGTTAATGTCCGGTTGTAGAAAACCTGAAGCTTAACTTAATTAAAATGGATCAACCGCGTGTGTAGCCGTGATGGTCTCTTTCCAGCAGAGTTCGGGAAGTGAACACGATGTTGGAGTTATGCTTGACGTTGGTTGTTCTAGGATCACTTCTTGATCATAGTTTCTCGACCGTGCCTTGCCTTCTCTTCTTGCTCTCATTTGCGTATGTTAGCCACCAAATATGCTAGTCGCTTGCTGCAGCTCCAACTCATACCTTTTACCCTTCCCATAAGCTTAAATAGTCTTGATCGCGAGGGTGTGAGATTGCTGAGTCCCCGTGACTCACAGATACTTCCAAAACCAGCTTGCAGGTGCCAATGATACCGTGCAGGTGACGCAACCGAGCTAAAGGAGGAGCTCGATGAAGATCATGTTCGTTATGTTGTTCCATTTCCAGTTGATCAGTAGTGGAGCCCAGTCGGGACGATCGGGGATCTGTGTAGCATTTGGGGTAGTCTTCTTTTATTTTGGTTCCGTAGTCGGACCTTGAGTGTATTTGGATGAATGTAATGCTTTATTCATGTATTGTGTGAAGTGGCGATTGTAAGCCCACTATGTATCTTTTTCCCTTATGTATTACATGGGTTGTGTGAAGATTACCTCACTTGCGACATTGCTTTCAATGCGGTTATGCCTCTAAGTCGTGCTTCGACACGTGGGAGATATAGCCGCATCGAGGGCGTTACAATTAGTCTCCAAATACAAATCATCATATTAGTCTCCGAATTCAAAAGACCGAACAAAGATAGAACATTACAAGTCTCGAGACCGCGTGTAGTGAGTTTGTCTTCACATTACAAGTCGATATCGATCATCTAAACTACCATCACATAGAAGAGAGCCGCGCTCATCACGATGAGCATAATCGTGATGAAACTGGTCTTCATCCGGTTCCTCCAACGCTCCCTCCTCTCTCCCGCTAGATAGCGCGTGTATCTAGATTCCGCCTCCGCCCTAGTGGTGTACCCTTTGTAACTGTTACCGCTGAAACGGTGAACCTGTCTCCGACACTCCTTCCAGTCGTCGTAGACTCTGAGAACCTTACCCTTGTACACGACATATGACGACATCTCTATGCACTAGCCAAACAAAATGTTAGTAGCAATTAACAAACAATACATAAGCAATATATAAGTATGCAACAAAAGGATCGGAAGAGAAAAGCAAGACATTAATAGCATCGATTACATCTAAGTTGAACGACTATCCAAACCAAAGAGACATACAAGTTAATTAAAGTTTAATTACAACATGAGCCAATCGATGTTTCAGAACTACACATAGCATCACTACTTTGGACTCGACTCAAGGGACCGGAGCGTGGATGAAGCCGCCGTCTATCATGATGGTCATGAAATCGCGGGTGTTGTCAGCCTGCATTTGTAGCATTGTGTCTATCTCATTGTTGGACGGTTGATTTCTGAGGTTGAACTGCCCCGAGGTACGAAGAACATCTTGATGGATGATTTCCGCAAACTCCGACTGGATGCGAAAGAATTCTTTTCTGATGTCCGCGTCCTGGATTGCTGACAAGCTCGCGGCCCAATCTTTGAGATTATTTGGTAGCAGAAGGTGATTATGGTCCCGTACGATCGCCCGCATGTGACGGAGGGCGTAGTAGGCATCCTTCTGACCGCCAGGCGGCTGCTTGACACAGTAGAACGTCGTATTGTGGGTGAACACGTGCTTGCCGTACTTACGAACTGCCCTGGTGAAGGTGCCTCCAGATTTGGCGTAGCCGGGGAGAACATCATCAAGAACTTTCTTGATATTTGTGTAGTCTTTCTTCGACTGACGGTCCTTGTCAAAATACGTGGCCATGGAATATTTCGGGCTTAAGAGGATGAGTGTGCAATGTGTGTCACTGCACAAAACACGGAATGTTAAAAAAATGATCGAAATCTAAGAAATCATATGTTACGGGGCGGTTGAGGGGATGACTTACTCGGGAAAGTAAGGCATGAGGAAGTTATCCTTATTTGGGTTTGCCAGAATGACGCCTTCGAGGTAAGAACTCGCGACTTGCCGGTCCCCGGTGCTGCCCAAGATCTTGGCACGCATGTAGAAGGGGTCGACTATCACGATGTCCGGGGTCTTGTCTCTAATGATCCACATCTCCATACTCAGCGAAAATAGCCGAACAAAGGTGTAGTGCAGCGGATGAAGGTTAAACATAGCGAAGATGTCATCAAACCACAGGACGATCGTACCCCCGATGGCATTATCCACAAAGCCCTTGCCCTCTGGCACCTTGGTCACGAAAACCGGGTATGCCACGTCATTCTCTCTAAGACGCCGCTTCTCCAAAGAAAGAACACTGTCATGCAGACTCTGCATAGCACCGGTTGCAGCATTGAGCATATTAGTCGGTAGCATTAGCCTACCCGCCACATGCACCCTCCTCGAGATATGCTTAGGTGAAGGTGGCCCGTCCTGAGCATGGATCGTACTCGGTGCCGGCTGGCTCGCATCCTTGTTACTCTTTATTTTCCGCCCCTTCTTCTTCTGCTGTAATGGGGCCGAGTTCTGCTCACAGACTGCCTTCTTGAGTGTGTTGGGGCTGATAATATTTCGCACCTCGGCTATCTGAGGCTCGGTGAAGTCGGCAGCTGGAGGCATCTCCTGAGAACTGAATGCCAGACGACGCCTGTTGCAATTGGGTTTCTCCGCGGTACCAGCTAGATCGCGATCGTCTTTTGTAGGGTTGGTTTCTTGAGAAGGATGCCCCAAGAATTCCTCATCGTACCCATGTTCGGCAAAGTACTTATCAACGTTGGTAAATGTACCGTCGTCGTTGTTGTTGTCATCCGGATCCTGTGCCATATGCATGTTCGGATGCTGTGCCATAGGGATGTCCGGCATGTCCGGTAGCGTTGCGGCGGTCTTGCCATGACTTGGCGCCGGCACGACTGGCGGTGTTGTCTTTGGGGTGGTGTCCCCCGCCCTAAACGAATCTGGATCTTCGGCCAAAGCAGAGGCTAGCTTAGGCAGGCGCTGAGGGTCAACAGATCATCTTCGTCGGCCCCGGCGGGTCAAATCAGAGGTAACAACCCGTCGCAGCCTGGCAGCACCTGAACCAGTTGAACCCTATACACGGTGGGTGACATTGGATTACCGTGGAACATGGGGTTGCCCGGTTGAACGATTTTGCCCTTGGCGACATCGACCAACTCGTCGTTCACGAAGTGCAGGAGAGTGCACGGAACGTGGGCGACGCCCTGCGAAAACATGTAAGGCGTCAGGGATGCCCAGTCAATGGCAAGGAGATGAAGTCCTCGGCCGAGAGGCTTAATTAGTTACCATGATGATGGCGTCGAGCTCGGCTAATGTCGAGGCACTGCCAACGGCGGGTGTGCAACTGACGGAGGGGCCGCTTGCTGCCGAGGTGCCACCCGGCGTACACCCGGGTTCATTAAGCTCCAATGCCCGTGCCGGCGTCGGAGACACCAATACCGCCTCAGCCAGAGACACCAATGGCGCCGCCTGCGTGTTGTGCGAGTTGCTGGCTGTGAAGCTGGGAATCGGGGGCGGCCCCTGTTGGCCGCTCGCAATCCACATCGTTAGCCCATGAATCAAGGTAGGCATAATGCCGGTGAGCGTCGATCCTAGTTGTTGTTGCACTTGCTCTTGGACAATCTCCGAAATCCGCGCCACTTGTGCCTTGAGTTCTTGAACCTCGCGCGACTGGCTTTCCGAGCTGGTCTTTCTCTCCTTTCGCCCACCAGCGTTATAGTATGACGACCATTTTGTGGACAAGCCTTTGCCGACCACACGACCAGCTGACGACGGCTTACTGAGCTTATCCTTGTTTTTCATTACGTTCAACGCCCTATTTAGAGTGCTGTCCCAAGGGGTGCTCTGAGACGACCCCGCGCTACTGCTTTTAGTCTTCTGCGCCAGAACAAGCTCAAGCGCCCTGGTCTTCGGATCCGTGGTAAGATCCTTTGTTACTGGGTCCTCCTTGTACCGGGCCCTGACATAGTTCTTGGTCTGCTTGTCACGGTATTTCTCGAAGCGGGGCGGTAGGCCTTGCTCGGCACGCTCCGTGTCCTCCTTGTCCCATATAGGCTCCGCCACTCTATAACCGCCGGGACCGAGTTTGTGTTCCTCTAAGTTCAACCCCTGCATTTCTTCCCCCCACTGACTTGATTCGGAGGTTGCGCTGCTCTCGCACTTGATCTTGAACCCATTGTAGTCATCTTCGCTGATCAAAGGATTTTTCGCCTTGATCTTCTCATAACTATCACCTTTGTCAATCATACTCTTCACCGCGCTTTTCCAAGTAGATAGGGTTGTGCTCATCCTCGTGAGGGCGACACTGTTCACTTTATTCCCTGAGATGCGTGTGTTTTCAAATTTAGCGGGGAACTTGTATCGTTCGTGCAACTTTGTGAAGAGGAGATTGCGCAAATTCCCTCGGTCCTTATGCCTTAGGTTCTTGGTGTTGATCGAGACAGTGCTCCGGAGAATGCACCCGAGCTGAACTGAGTACCCCTTGACTATTTGTTTGGGCTCCGTTGGATTCCCGTTGGAGTCCACTTGAGTAAATTCCTCCTTGACAGTGCGGAGCGCGTTCGGGCGCCGGTCCTTCCATTGCCTCTTCGATTGGCTGCCATCTGTGCGTGCGCTGCCATCATCAGTGGTGGCATCCTCGGCGGCAGCATCAGTGGTGGCATCCTCGGCGGCACCATCAGTGCTGTCATCCCCGACGCCACTAGGGGTTGTGTAGTCAGGATCGGTGTCTTCCGCGGCGTCCTCATAGCAGTGAGGTTGTTCCTCCATCTCCTGGGACAGCTCCAGAATTGCTTGCCGCCCGAACCGCCGGCCTCATCGTTGTGGGCCATGTTTCGCTCTAAATAGGAAAAAAAATTGGTCAAAAAGTTGGTTATTGTCAAGGAACAAGATCATGGTCTCATCATTTAGGGTTTGTAGACACCGAGGCATCCTAAAAGCTAAGCTTTTATCATTTAGGGTTTGTCAATGCCGAGGCACCCTAAAAGCCTAAGCTTTCATCATTTAGGTTCTTATCGACACCGAGGCACCCTAAAAGCCAAGGTCTTATCATTTAGGGTTTGTCGATGCCGAGGCACCCTAAAAGCCTAAGCTTTCATCATTTAGGTTCTTATCGACACCTAGGCACCCTAAAACCTATGGTTTAATGCAGCAAGAATAAAGGGGCAGTTGATCCTACTTAATTAAGTACTAAGACCCCGGCCCATGCATTAGTCACAAGTACCTCATATGTCCTATTTTTAGCAAAGTCATGCTAAAATTCATGGAAAATTTCAGCATGACCTTTGCTGAAAATAGGACATATGGAGTACCCAAATTTGCCAAAACGGAAGTTAATCGACATTCCAGCAAACTCAAGGGCCTCTCGGGGTACCTGCAAATTCATCACGACACGATGGTCGGAGACAAAACCCAGCAAACTAGCAAAGTTACTGACGTGTTTACAGAAAATGTTTTCTGTAAAAGATGATCATCATCTTTACAAGTCTTTCTCAATGTGATCACAAGTAATTCAGAGGCATCACAAGTAATTCCCTGTCCATTTGTCCCTCCCCAACTAGATACTAGAGTAGCACTATTGATGCCCTGTTCTTGCTGAACTTTATGACAGTATATACAACAACTTATCCTAAATGTGGCTAGAACTGCAGATTTACAAACTAAAGAACACAAACTCAAGCAAGCTTCCTGAACAATACCCTGACAGAAAACATAGGACAAGCAATGAATTTCTATAACCAGTAAGAACAAGGGGATGATTTTAGCAAGTTAAGTGCAGCTCTAGCACCCTGTGCATGAAATGTATCATGTATCAAACCATCAATTAACTACTGAACCTAATTGGCTACTACTCCCTAATGCACTCCAGGTTGTCAAAGTATAGCACAGGAGCAACGATATTAAACCTAGTAGCACTACTGAACCTAATTGAACCTAGGCAATACTCCAACTAAATGCTGGACCATGCATGTTCTATCTCACTACTAAACCCCAAGAGAAAAATTCAGTAACAAATGGAGTAATATATTAACAAATTACAGTACACAAGAACTAAACTTTGGTTAACTGAATGCATTAGCTACTGAGCTGTCCAGATTAACAAACTACAGTGCACAAATCTCCTGTCATCATCAGTAACAAAATTCAGATTAACAGATTACTTCCATATGTCAATTTACATCATTGCATCTGAACTGAACATGTGGCAAATGACAAATGTTGTCTGATGTTGAACAAATGGTATGAAAAGACATTGTCTGTCTAAACCTAGGAACACAGTCATTACTATCTGTCTATGATAGCCATGGCAAATGCAACACATGAGCTATCTGTGGCACATAACAAAGCAATCAACCTGAGATCACAAGTCATAGCAAAGCAATTAACCTGAAGTGTTGAGACACAAGACACGGTCGAGGGGAGGGAGGGATGGAATGGGGAGGAAGGGTGGAGAGGGAGGAAGGAGGAAGGAGGAGAGGTACTTGGGCGGGCGCGGCCGGTCGCCGGAGGGGTCGGGGTCGGGGTTGGGGTCGGGGTCGGTGGCGGCGGCGACGTCGAAGGGATGGCTCGAGGGCGTCCGAGCTCGTCCGGGTCCTCGTAGTCGAAGAGGAAGACGGCGAGGGGCCGACGCGGGGAGGCCATCGGCGACGGCGAGGTCGCGGAGGCGTCGGCGATGGCAGAGCTGAAGTGGTGGGGCGCGCGGGGGCGGCGACGCACGTAGGGGCGGCGGCGTCGTGGGTC
>NC_041380.1:82802410-82812582 GCF_002162155.2 Triticum dicoccoides
TCGGCGGCGGTGGAGCTAGCGGGGGAGGGTGCGGGGGGTGCTCGGCGGTGGTGGAGCTAGCGGGGGAGGGTGCGGGGGGGGGGGATCGAGATAGAGATGGAGGGGGATAGCAATCGAGATTTAAAAATATTCATCAAATTTGAAAAATATTCATGAATTCAAAAAGTGCCCATGAAATTTAAAAATATTCACGAGTTCAAAAAGTGCCCATGTAATGCAATCGAGAAATGAAGACTACGATTTAAATACAATCGATCTTAGCTAGCTAGCTATCTGTTCACAATCTTTCTGCCCCTTCTTTTTCGCAAATGGAGTTCTTCTTTGGAACGGACGTCCTTTAGGTAGGGTGGTCCTGCTTCTTCTTGCGGTGTCTGCTTCTACTTCATCGTCATCGTCATGTTCGATCTTCGGGTCGCCGTACTTGTCGAAGTCTTGCTCATTGGCTACTCCATCCATTCCGATGATCTTCCTTTTGCCTCTCCTCACGACAACACGACTTGGCTTTGACGGGTCAGTAATGAAGAAGCATTGGTCCACTTGGGAAGCTAGTACCCATGGCTCATTTTTCGCGGTGACGTTTGCGCCCGCGGTCTTGGATTTGGCTTCGGGTATAACCATGGTGAAATACCGGTCTTCTTTTAGGACGCCCTTGGCCCATCTGACACAGAACATTGGGACCTTCTCTCCAGTGTAGCTCAGCTCCAAGATCTCCTCGATCCTTCTATAGTATCTATCCTTGTCGTTACAGGTGTAGGATTCCGTCGTTACCCCGGAGTTCTGATAACCATCGCTCTTCATGTCCTTGTCCTCGATGTAGAATGTGTAGCCGTTGATATCGTACGCCTCATAGGTCATCAGGTTGTGCTCAACGCCCTGTGACAAGGCGAATATGAGTTGTTCTTCCGCGGAAGAATCCTCATGTAAAGGGTACGACAGAAGCTTCTGCTTGAACCAACGCGTGAAACATGAGTTGTGCTCTTTGATTATATCTTCGTCCGTCCTCTGTTGGCCTCGGTCATTGTACGTCTTCTCAATAAAGGTTTTGTGCTCTACCACCCAAGGATCGACCACGTCTATGTGTTGTAGCGCGACTAGGTTTGCTCTTTCAAAGTCGGCGAGTTGACCCTCGAAGTCGACATGCATTTCGCGGCGACCCTCACGGTGACCCCATCCAGCGAGCCTGCCGAGGTGCCTGTCGACGGGCAGACCAATGGGGTTCTCGATGCCTAGATAATTCATGCAGTAGGAGATGCACTCTTCGGTCAGAAAGCCCCTGGCTATGCTTCCCTCTGGACGTGACATGTTGTGAACGTATCCTTTGATGACACCATTCATCCTTTCGAACGGCATCATGCTGTGCAGGAACGTCGGCCGAGTTGGATGATATCCTCCACGATATGGACCAGCAGATGCACCATAATGTCGAAGAATGCGGGCGGGAAGTACATCTCAAGCTTGCATAGTATCACCACGATCTCTTCCTGTAGCCTTCTGAGTTGCCTCACGCCAACCGACTTCCGAGAGATGACATCGAAAAAGTTGCATAGGCCAAATAGCGTTTCACGGACGTGCGCGTCCATGATTCCACGAATTGCAACTGGAAGTATCTGCATCATCAACACGTGATAGTCGTGAGACTTCATCCCTCTAAACTTCTGCTTCGCTAGGTCTAGGTATCTGCTTATCTTCCCCGCGTAACCGTAAGGAAGTTTTACTCCTACGAGGCAGGTGAAAACCTGCTCGATCTCCTCCTGACTTAGAGTGAAGCACGCGGGAGGGTAGTCATTTCCGACCTTCTTGGGCCTTTTTGCCTTTGCGATGACTTTCTGTGTCCTGCTTCACCTCATCATCATCATCATTAGCGTGAAGCTCCTCCCTGATGCCCATTGATTTCAAGTCTGCCCTTGCTTTCGGCCCATCTTTTGTCCTCTCTGGCATGTTGAGCAGGGTACCAAGCAGACTCTCGCACACGTTCTTCGTGATATGCATGACATCAAGGCTGTGAGGCACACAGTGGATCTTCCAGTATGGCAATTCCTAGAAAACAGACCTCGTTTTCCATACCTTCAGCAGCGGCTCTGGCGCCTTTCGCTTCTTTACCGGCTCTGGCGCCTTTTGCTTCTTTCCCGGCAGTGGGCAATCTTTCCAATTTTTCAACAGCTCATCTATTTCCTTGCCGCTCCTTGTACGCGGGCGTCTTCGGGGTTCGGTTTCACCATCGAACAGATCCTTGCGTTTTCTCCATGGGTCATCGTCGCGAAGCCACCTTCGATGTCCCATGAACATGGTTTTCGAAGACCCGGGATCTCTATCTAGCTGGCGATACGTTGTGTCATCCATGCACCTCACGCATTCAGAAAATCCGTGGACCACCTGCCCCGCGAGATATCCGTAACCGAGATAGTCGTGCACCGTCGTGAGTAGTGTGGCTCTCATAGGGAAATATTCTTTCTCTGCGGCGTCCCACGTATTGGCTAGCGTTTTCCACAGCGTGTCTAGCTCCACTTTCAGCAGCCCCAGATACAGATTGATGTCGTTCCCTGGTTGTTTCGGCCCTTCAATTAGCATACTCATGTGAATGTACTTCCTCTTCATGCACAACCAGGGGGAAAGGTTGTACATCCACACAAACACAGGCCAGGTGCTATGTGTGCTTCTCTGGCTGCCAAACGGATTGACTCCATCGGTGCTCGCGCCCAGCACGATGTTCCTTGGATCGTTCCCAAATTCTGGGTCTTCGAAGTTCAACGCTTCCCACTGGCTCGCATCCTTAGGGTGACTCAGCATCTTGTCTTTTTTATTTATCTCCGGATCATTTCCGTCATCTTCTCGCTCCTTCTCCTCCCAATCCGCGTGCCAACATAGGAGCTTTGCTACCTTAGGTCCGTGAAATACCGCTGCAGACGAGGAGTGATCGGAAAGTACCACACCACTTTTCAAGGAGCTTTCTTCCTCTTCTTGTATCGAGTGACGCGCACACGGGACATATGGTAGACTCCGCGTGCTCGTCCCGATAAATGATGCAATTGTTCATGCACACATGGTATTTCACGTGCGGTAAATCCAGAGGACACACGATTTTCTTCGCCTCCTCGAAACTGGTCGGGCACTTGTTCCCCTTGGGAAGACATTCGTGCCAGAATGACATGTTCTCGTCGAAGCATGTGTCGGTCATTTTGTGTTTTACCTTCATCTCTAGAGCCATGAGCGTTACTTTCAGGCGGGTATCACTACTAGAAAAACCCCTACTAATGGCGCACCTAATATGGCCATTAATGGCGCATCTGTGGTGCGCCATTAATAGCACGCCATTAGTAATTTTTACTAATGGCGCACCACCTGGTGCGCCATTAGTATCTGGTATACTAATGGCGCACCGCGGGTGCGCCATTAGTATAGGCCAGGGTGCGCCATTAGTATACCTCCCAGGGGCCATGTATACCCAGGTGCTTTGGCATACTAATGGCGCACCACCACTGGATGTGCCATTAGTAACCGCGGCATACTAATGGCGCACGGCCCAGTGATGCGCCATTAGTATGCACTGTCATACTAATGGCGCACTGTCATGTGGTGAGCCATTAGTATGAATATTAGGTTTTTTTATTTTTTATTTTCTGTTTTTTGCACAGGTTACAAAATGTATAATTTGACAAAATATAGACAGCACACATCAACAACAGATTCATCGAATACAATAGAAGATTAGTCTTTGAATACAATTCATCATATTAGTCTCCGAATACAATTCATCATATTAGTCTCCGAATTGAAAAGACCGAACAAAGATAGAACATTATATTACAAGTCTCGAGACCGCGAGTAGTGAGTTTGTCTTCACATTACAAGTCGATATCGATCATCTAAACTACCATCACATAGAAGAGAGCTGCGGTCATCACGATGAGCATCATCACGATGAAACTCGTCTTCATCCGGTTCCTCCAACGCTCCCTCCCCTCTCCCGCAAGATAGCGGGCGTATCTAGATTCGGCCTCGGCCCTAGTGGTGTACCCTTTGTAACTGTTACCGCTGAATCAGTGAACCTGTCTCCGACACTCCTCCCAGTCATCGTAGATTCCGGGAACCTTACCCTTGTACACGACATACGTCGGCATCGCTATGCACTAGCCAAACAAAACGTTAGTACCAATTCACAGACAATACATAAGCAATATATAAGTATGCAACAGAACGATCGGAAGAGAAAAGCAAGACATTAATAGCATCGATTACATCTAAGTTGAACGACTCTCGAAACCAAAGAGACATACTACAAGTTCATTAAAGTTTAGTTACAACATGAGCCAATCGATGTTTCAGAACTAGACACAGCATCACTGCTTTCGACTCGACTCAAGGGACCGGAGCGTGGATGAAGCCACCGTCTATCATGGGAGTCATGAAATAACGGTCGTTGTCAGCCTGCATTTGTAGCATTGTGTCGATGTCACTGTTGGACGGTTGATTGTTGAGGTAGAACTGCCCCGAGGTACGAAGGACATCTTGATGGATGATTTCCGCAAACTCCGACTGGATGCGAAAGAATTCTTGTCGGAGGTCCGCGTCCTGGATTGCCGACACGCTCTTTGCCCAATCTTTGAGTTTACTCGGTAGCAGAAGTTGATGATGGTCCCGTACGATCGCCCGCATGTGATGGATGGCGTAGTAGGCACCCTTCTGACCGCCAGGCGGCTGCTTGACGCAGCAGAACGTCGTATTGTGGGAGAACACGTGCTTGCCGTACTTACGAATAGGCCTGGTGAAGGTGCCTCCAGATTTGGCATAGCCGGGGAGAACATCATCAAGAACCTTCTTGACATTTGTGTAGTCTACGTTTGACTGACGGTCCGGGTCGAAATACGTGGCCATGGAATATTTGGGGCTTAGGAGGATGAGCGTGGAACGTGTGTCACTGCAGAAAACACGGAATGTTAAAATAAAAACAATCGAAATGTAAGAATTCATATGTTACGGGCCGGTTGAGGGGAGGACTTACTCGGGAAAGTAAGGCACGAGGAAGTTATCCTTATCTTGGTTTGCCAGAATGACGCCTTCGAGGTAAGAACTCGCGACTTGCCGGTCCCCAGCGCTGCCCAAGATATTGGCACGCATGTAGAAGGGGTTGACTATCACGATGTCCGGGGTCTTGTCGCGAATGATCCGCATCTCCATACTCAGTGAAAATAGCCGAACGAAGGTGTAGTGCAGCGGATGAAGGTTCAACATAGCGTGGATGTCATCAAAACGCAGGACGATCTTACGCCCGATGGAGTTATCCACAAAGCCCTTGCCCTCTGGCACCTTGGCCGCGAAAACCGGGTATGCCACATCCTTCTCTCTGAGACGCCGCTTCTCCAAAGCAAGAACACTGTCATGCAGACTCCACATAGCACCGGTTGCAGCATTGAGCATATTTGTCGATAGCATCGCCCTACCCGCCACATGCACCCTCCTCGAGATATCCTGCGGTGAAGGTGGCCCGTCCTGAGCACGGATCGTACTAGGTGCGGGCTGGCTCGCACCCTTCTTAGTCTTTCTTTTGCGTGCCTTCTTCTTCTCCTGTAATGGGTCTGAGTTCTGCTCACAGACCGCCTTCTTGAGTGTGTTGGGGCTGATAATATTTCGCACCTCGCCTATCTGAGGCTCGGTGAAGTCGGCAGCTGGAGGCGTCTCCTGAGAGCTGAACGCTAGACGGCACCTGTTGCAACTTGGCTTCTCCATGGTACCAGCTAGATCGCACACGTCTTTTGTTGGGTTTGGTTCTTGAGAAGGAGGCCCCATGAAGTCGCCATCGTACCCATGATCGGCAAAGTACTGATCGACGTTGCCAAATGTATCATCGTCGTCGTCGTCGTCGTTCTGATCCTTTGCCATATGCATGTTTGGATCCAGTGGCATAGGGATGTCCGGCACCGTTACGGCGGTCTTGCCATGGGGCCGACTTGGCGCCGACACGACTGGCGGTGTTGTCTTTTGGGTGGTGTCCCCCGCCCCCAAACGAATCTGGCTCTTCGGCCAAAGCAGGGGCCAGCTCAGGCAGGCGCTGAGGGTCATCATGTCTTCATCGTCGGCCCCGACGGGTCGAATCGGAGGTAACAAGTCGTCGCAGCCTGGCAGCACCCGAACCAGTTGAACCCTAAACAAGTTGGGTGGCATCTGGGTACCGTGGAACAAGGGGTTGCCCGGTTGAACGATTTTGCCCTTGGCGACATCGACCAACTCGTTGTTCACGAAGTGGAGGAGAGTGCACGGAACATCGGCGGCGCCCTGCGAAAACATGTAGGGCGTCAGGGATGCCCAGTCAAAGGCAAGGAGATGAAGTCCTCGGCCGAGAGAGGCTTAATTAGTTACCGTGATGATGGCGTCGAGCTCGGCTAATGTCGACGCACCGCCAACGGCGGGCGTGCAGTTGACGGAGGGGCCACTCGCAATCCACGCACTCAACCCCGAGATCAAGGTAGGCACAATGGCGGTGATCGTCGCTCCGAGTCGTTGTTCCACTTGCTCTTGGACAATCTCCGGAATCTGCGCCACCTGTGCCTTGAGTTCTTGAACCTCTCGCGCCTGGCTTTCCGAGCTGGTCTTTTTCTCCTTCCGCACACCAGCGGTATAGTATGACCCCCATTTTGTCGACAAGCCTTTGCCGGCCACACGACCAGCTGACGTCGGCTTACTGAGCTTATCCTTGTTCTTCATTACATTCAACGCCCTATTTAGAGTGGTGTCCCAAGGGTTGCTCTTAGTCGACCCCGCGCTACTGCTTTCAGTCGCCTGCGGAAGGAATGTGAACCATTTAGAAATTTGGCTTCATTAATTAGAATGCAACCATATGGAGCTAATTACGCGGGGGTGTATTCCTTACCAGAACAAGCTCAAGCTGCCTGGTCTTCGGATCCGTGGTAAGCTCCTTTGTTTTCGGGTCCTTCTTGTACCGGGCCCTGACAAAGTTCCTGGTCTGCTTGTTACCGCTGTATTTCTCGAAGAGGGGCGGTAGGCCTTGCTCGGCACGGTCCGCCTCCTCCTTGTCCCATATAGGCTCCGCCACTCTGTAACCGCCGGGACCGAGTGTGTGTTCCCCTATGTTCAGCTCCCGCATTTGTTTCCCCACTCACTTGATTGGGAGCTTGCGGTGCTCGAGCAATTGATCTTGAAGTCGTTGTAGTCATCTTCGGTGATCGAAGGATTTTTCTCCTTGATCTTCTGATAACTCTCACCTTTCTCGATCATTTTCTTCACATTGCTTTTCCAAGTAGACAGGGCCTTTCTCATCTTCGTGAGGGCAGCATTGTTCACTTTATTCCCTTTGAGGCTTGTGTTTGCAAATTCAGCGGGGAACTTGTATCGTTCGTGCAGCTTCGTGAAGAGAAGGTGGCGCAAATTCCCTCGGTCAGGATGCCTCAGGTTCTCGGTGTTGATCGAGACGGTGCTCCGGACAATGCACTCGAGCTGAAGCGAGTACCCCTTGACTATTCGTTCGGGCGCCGTTGGATTCCCATTGGAGTCCACTTCAGTAACTTCCTCCTTGAGGGTGAGGAGCACGATCGGGCGCCGGTCCTTCCGTTGCCTCTTCGGTTGGCTGCCATCTGTGCGGGCGCCGCCATCATCAGTGGTGGCATCCTCGGCGGCACCACCAGTGGTGGCATCAGTGTGGTCATCCTCGGCGGCACCATCAGTGGTCTCAGGATCGGTGGGGAAGGCGGCGGCCTCATACAAGTGAGGTTGTTCCTCCATCTCCTGGGACAGCTCCCAGAATGCCTTGCCGCCCGAACCCCCGGCCTCATCGTTGTGGGCCATGTTTCTCTCTAAATAGAAACAAAGTTTGGTCAAAAAGTTGGTTATTGTCAAGGAACAAGATCTCTAAGTTGACCAAATAACCTAATTCTCGAGGAATGTCGCCAAAAAGTTGGTTATTGTCAAGGAACAATTGAGAGATGTTTGTGATATTGCCTAGGTGTTTTGGGATAGAACCTGTTAGTGTGTTGTTGCTAAGGTCCAAGTCCACGTTCTCAGGGTAACCTAGTTCTTGAGGGGTGTGTCTAGAAAGTTCACTCTTCTTTTTAGAAGACAAGCGTCTGAAATGGTATTGCCTTTCCTTAATTTGTACTATTTTTTCATTGTGCTGAATACTTATGTGGGTGAGTGTATCTGTAATTACTTTTTACTACACCGCAGAACTAATCCTGAGTGTACCCTGTTATTGCTTTTTCAATCTATAGCTGAAACATATTACACCATAGATGGTGATACTGTGTTTGCATATGAAAATAGCACCACTTGCGGTCGATAGTCTTGCGCCCCTAGCAACTATTGAGTTTTTGAAAAACTCAACACTTCTACATTACAATTCTACTGGAATAGCTACAGTGTTTTGTCAGTCAAGAGCTGGATGATGTTGTTTGCTCTATGGTTTCCTGTATGTAAACTTGCTGTATTTATTCTGTAAAAGGTGTAAAGTTCGCAGACCCAAAGAAATCTAAAGGCAGACCAGCTAACCATGTCAAATTGCTAGAGCAGTGGTTGTACTGACACAGAACATTGCTACACCAGGATAGTGTATCTGTAATTACTTTTGACTACACCAGGATTTGTACTATTTTTTTCATTGTGTTGAATACTTATGTGGGTGTGTGAATAAAATACTAAACTAATCCAACCACTAAAGAAAATTAATTTTTATTTCGGTTGAGAATCGGGCACCTTCTAGGTCAAGAAAATTGGGCATGACCTTTGCTAATTTTCTTGACCTAGGAGTGCCCCATTTCTCAACCGAAACGGAAATTAATCAACGTTTCAGGAGAAAGGGGTTATTTTTTGGCACAAACAGAGATGTTCTAACTATTTTCAGTATCAAGGCATTGCAGTTTGAATCATCTTATCAGTGTCTCTACAAAAATAGCTCAGAATTATGATTCCATTTCCACATTGATCTTTGAGCAATATGGTGCATTGTTTTGCTTTAGGTGATCTGTCCCGGAGCAGCATCCGGACCAAAGCTTTGCAACCTTACAGCGGCGCGTGCACACACGCATGACGAGTTTCAAAGAGCTAAATCATGCTATTAGCTGGGCATATGCAGCAGGAACAACCAAACTTGAAGAAACTCATGCTAAAGAATTTAATAGCTTCTGCAATACAAAGATGACAATTCACAATTCTTGCTAGTAAATGCATCAGATTTAGAATTCTTGTCAGAAGCACGGGTACATGTTTAGAATTCCATTTTACTCAATCTTTGCTACAACTTTCAAGATGCCTTGAAAAAATTTACAAGGACACACTTGTGAAGCTTGTGACCACATTATGGGTACAAACATGTTTACCACAAACTCCACGTAATTCATAGTACTTGAAACTAAAAGCTAGTGGTCGTATCCTGCCAACCAATAAACTCAATCTCTATGTGCCACTTGTCCAACTAGTGCCTGCTACTCTTCTTCTCCTCTAATTATCTCAGATCAGATAACTACTACCAATGGTGATCCGTGTCTGGTATTGTGCGACTCAATCTCCATATTAAAAAATCCAGATCGAATGAAACCAACAGTTCACTCGACAATATTACTTTCACAGTCACGGGTCTCGGGCCGGTCTCTATTTCAGATAGTTAACCATATGCACATTGCTACTTGCCAAAGAAGAAAAACCAAAACAGTGGTGACATCGTCCAGGAGATTGCATTCCAAAGCCAAGGCTTCATTCATCCCTGGTCATGTATGGTCAAATTTTTTTCTATCTTCGACCACTAATTACAAAAACACAATTCAAAGATTTACAGTTAGATTTCTGGTCAAGAGACTTGAACTGGATCGTACCACATGCTCTCACCAGAGAGAATATTTCCCATTGACTAGTCTTGGAACAGATGAACCTATCATGATTGGATTGGCTAGGACAAACTGCAACTTGGTGGCATTATATACTAAATAATCTGTCAATGCATCGCAAACAATAAAAAAAATTATTTGCAAAGGACATGATTGCTCAAAATAATTGCGAAGCAAATGTACCATGCGAGGCAAAGTCACTAGTTTGCATCAATAATAATGCAACAGCTATAAAACAATTACTAAAAACAAACACGCTCATGACAAGTTGTGCATATACCTATACGGCCTACTTGTAGCTTGTGTGTTAAAAAATGCACAGTAAAAAGCACACTGTAGAGGGGG
>NC_041380.1:82813632-82828903 GCF_002162155.2 Triticum dicoccoides
GGTGGAGCGGGCGCGGGCGGACGGCGTCGGGTTAGGTTTGGGCAGACGGCGCGGGCTCGAGGGGGAGGAAGGGGAGAGGGAGGCGGCGGGGGCGCGTGGGCGGCTGCGGCGCAGTGGGTCAGGGCAGCGGCGGCGGCAGCGGTGGATCGAGGGAGAGGGAACTGGCGAGGGGGAGAGGGAAGGGGGGATCGGGCGAAGGGGAAGAGGGAAGGGGGGATCGGGCACAGTACTAATGGCGCACCACACCTCGGTGCGCCATAAGTACATCCATACTAATGGCGCACCTCACCGTGGTGCGCCATTAGTATTTTTTTTATTTCAACTCGAGCCAACAGGTTATGTACCACCAGATCTGATCCACATCAAGTCCCCTCTACTAGTTCGATTGGTCAGCAGCCAGTTCTCACACCAGGAGGTCCTGGGTTCGACTCCCAGGCTCCACAATTTTTTTTAGCATTTAAAAAGCTGTTTGATACTTATTTGTGTTTAAATATGTTCAAACTTGTTTAAATAATAATAGTAATATTTTTTTATAAGACAGTAGCATTTAAAAAGCTGTTTGATACTTATTTTTTTATAAGACGGTGCGCGGGGTGCGGGGGGTCGGCGGCGGCGGTTGAGTAGGGGAATCGAGGGTGCGGGGGGTCGTCGGCGGCGGCTGGTGGACTGGGGGGTGCTCGGCGGCGAGGGGGACTGGATCTGGCGAGGTGGGATAGCGATCGAGATGGAGGGGGATCGAGATCGAGTGTCCATGAAATTTAAAAGTATTCATGATAGTTCAAAAAGTACCCATGAAATACAATCGAGAAATGAAGGCTACGATTTAAATACAATCGATCTTAGCTAGCTATCTGTTCACAATCTTCTTGCCCTTCTTTTTCGCAACTGGAGTTCTTCTGTGGAACGGACGTCCTTTAGGTAGGGTGGTCCTGCTTCTTATTGTGGTGTATGCTGCTACTTCATCATCGTCGTCATGTTCGATCCTCGGGTCGCCGTACTTGTCGAAGTCTTGCTCATTGGCTACTCCATCCATTCCGATGATCTTCCTTTTGCCTCTCCTCACGACAACACGACTGGGCTTTGGCGGGTCGGTAATGAAGAAGCATTGGTCCACTTGGGAAGCCAGTACCCATGGCTCATTTTTCGCGGTGACGTTTGCGCCCGCGGTCTTGGATTTGGCTTCGGGTATAACCATGGTGGTGAAATACCGGTCTTCTTTTATGACGTTCTTGGCCCATCTGACACGGAACATCGGGACCTTCTCTCCAGCGTAGCTCAGCTCCCAGATCTCCTCGATCCTTCCGTAGTATCTGTCCTTGTCGTTACCGGTGTAGGATTCCATCGTTACCCCGGAGTTCTGATAACCATCGCTCTTCATGTCCTTGGCCTCGGTGTAGAATGTGCAGCCGTTGATATCGTACGCCTCATAGGTCATCAGGTTGCGCTCGGCGCCCTGTGACAAGGCGAATATGAGTTGTTCTTCCGCGGAAAAATCCTCATGTAAAGGGTATGACAGAAGCTTCTGCTTGAACCAACGCGTGAAACATGAGTTGTGCTCTTTGAGTATATCTCCGTCCGTCCTCTGTTGGCCTCGGTCATTGTACGTCTTCTTAATAAAGGTTTTGTGCTCTACCACCCAAGGATCGACCACGTCTATGTGTTGTAGCGCGACTAGGTTTGCTCTTTCAAAGTCGGCGAGTCGACCCTCGAAGTCGACATGCATTTCGCGGCGATCCTCACGGTGACCCCATCCAGCGAGCCCGTCGAGGTGCCTGTTGACGGGCAGACCAACGGGGTTCTCGATGCCTAGATAATTCGTGCAGTAGGAGATGCACTCTTCGGTCAGGAAGCCCCTGGCTATGCTTCCTTCTGGACGTGACATGTTGCGAACGTATCCTTTGATGACACCATTCATCCTTTCGAACGGCATCATGCTGTGCAGGAACGTCGGCCCGAGTTGGATGATATCCTCCACTATATGGACCAGCAGATGCACCATAACGTCGAAGAATGCAGGCGGTAAGTACATCTCAAGCTCGCATAGTATCACCACGATCTCTTCCTGTAGCCTTCTGAGTTGCCTCACGCCAATCGACTTCCGAGAGATGACGTCGAAGAAGTTGCATAGGCCAAATAGCGTTTCACGGACGTGCGCGTCCATGATCCCACGGATTGCAACTGGAAGTATCTGCGTCATCAGCACGTGACAGTCGTGAGACTTCATCCCGCTGAACTTCTGCTTCGCTGGGTCTAGGTATGTGCTTATCTTCCCCGCGTAACCGTAAGGAAGTTTTACTCCTAGGAGGCAGGTGAAAAACTGCTCGATCTCCTCCTGACTTAGAGTGAAGCATGCGGGAGGGTAGTCATTTCCGGTCTTCTTGGCCTTTTTGCCTTTGCGACGACTTTCTGTGTCCTGCTTCGCCTCATCATCATCATCATCATCATCATCATCATCATCACCATCATCATCATCATCATCATCATCATCATATATAGCGTGAAGCTCCTGCCTGATGCCCATTGATTTCAAGTCTGCCCTTGCTTTCGGCCCATCTTTGGTCCTCTCTGGCATGTTGAGCAGGGTACCAAGCAGACTCTCGCACACGTTCTTCGTGATATGCATGACATCAAGGCTGTGAGGCACACGGTGGATCTTCCAGTACGGCAAGTCCCAGAAAACAGACCTCTTTTTCCATACCTTCAGCAGCGGCTCTGGCGCCTTTCGCTTCTTTCCCGGCTCTGGCGCCTTTTGCTTCTTTCCCGGCAGTGGGCAGTCTTTCCAATTTTTCAACAGCTTGTCTATTTCCTCGCCGCTCCTCGTACACGGGCGTTTTCGGGGTTCGGTTTCACCATCGAACAGATCCTTGCGTTTCCTCCACGGGTCATCGTCGCGAAGCCACCTTCGATGTCCCATGAACATGGTTTTCAAAGACCCGGGATCTCTATCTAGCTGGCGATATGTTGTGTCATCCATGCACCTTACGCATCCAGAAAATCCGTTGACTACCTGCCCCGCAAGATATCCGTAACCGAGATAGTCGTGCACCGTCGTGAGCAGTGCGGCTCTCATAGGGAAATATTCCTTCTCTGCGGCGTCCCACGTATTTGCTGGCGTTTTCCACAGTGTGTCAAGCTCCTCTTTCAGCAGCCCCAGATACAGATTGATGTCGTTCCCTGGTTGTTTCGGCCCTTCAATTAGCATACTCATGTGAATGTACTTCCTCTTCATGCACAACCAGGGGGGAAGGTTGTACATCCACACAAACACAGGCCAGGTGCTATGTGTGCTTCTCTGGCTGCCAAACGGATTGACTCCATCGATGCTCGCGCCCAGCACGATGTTCCTTGGATCGTTCCCAAATTCTGGGTATTCGAAGTTCAACGCTTGCCACTGGCTCGCATCCTTAGGGTGACTCAGCATCTTGTCTTTTTTATCTATCTCCGGATCATTTGCGTCATCTTCTCGCTTCTTCTCCTCCCTATCCGCGTGCCAACGCAGGAGCTTTGCTACCTTAGGGTCCGCGAAATACCGCTGCAGACGAGGAGTGATCGGAAAGTACCACACCACTTTTCGAGGAGCTTTCTTCCTCTTCTTGTATCGAGTGACACCACATACCGGACATATGGTAGACTCCGCGTGCTCGTCCCGATAAATGATGCAATTGTTCATGCACACATGGTATTTCACGTGCGGTAAATCCAGAGGACACACGATTTTCTTCGCCTCCTCCAAACTGGTCGGGCACTTGTTCCCCTTGGGAAGACGTTCGTGCCAGAATGACATGTTCTCATCGAAGCATGCGTCGGTCATTTTGTGTTTTACCTTCATCTCCAAAGCCATGAGCGTTACTTTCAGGCGGGTATCCTCGGGCCTGCATCCTTCATACAATGGAGTAACCGCGTCTAACTCAAGTTGATCCATCTTGGCTTTCTCTCGGGCGGCAGCTCTTGCGTTATCCGTCTGCTTGAGAAGCAGCTCTTGAATATGAGGGTCCTGCACCCAGCCCATCGATGGTCCAGCGTCGTCTGCTCCGCCGGCATCATCATCATGTCCTGCATCTTCTACATGATGACTGTGTACAGCATCACCGTCGTGATCATCTCCTGGGGATTCTTCGTCTTCTCGCCCCCCCGAGCCGCGGTGGTTGTCTTGCTGCCCTTCCTCATTTCTTGCCCGGCCCCCATGGACGACTTCGTAGTCATCTTCATCACCTTGCCACCGATAGCCATCCACGAAACCACGCAAGAGCAGGTGGTCCCGCACCTGCCCGGAATCCGGGTCCGCAATAAGGCTATTCAGCTTGCATCTTCGACACGGACATCTTATCTCCGTCTCGTTCTTTTGAAGCATCTCGGCCTTCGCGGACCTCAAAAACCTATTCACGATGCCTTCGGTCACCGTGCGGACCATGGTCGCCTGCGGGGTAGAGCAAACCGATATTTTAGAACCAAGAAAAAAATTGGCATGACTTTCCCTAAAAATAGGACCAAAAAGAATGCTTAATGCCAAAATTCTCGCCGAAACGGAAATGAATCAACATTCCGGCAAAATATTGGCAACTATCGCATTTCAAATACCGGTACACCTCCAAACACAAACACATATGCAACACCACAAACATATGCAACACCACGAGCATACATAGATCTAGCTAGGCCATAAAAAGTGCATGTGCACATTGTTGTAGGGAGAACAACATAAATATAGCTTCCCCCCTTACTTACCTAGCAAAACAAGGTAACTTAACCACTTAATTTGAATGAATCTATGGTGGAAATGAGGTGAAAAAGAGGAGGCACCCGAGACAAGGAGGAGGCGGTGGAGAGAATGAAGTGGGGAGAAAGTGAGTGTGGGAGGAGAGGCTGTCCAAAATATCTTGTTGCTGCCCACTTACTAATGGCGCACCAGCAACAAATGCGCCATTAGTAATCCAGGTTACTAATGGCGCACCCCTTGGTGGTGCGCCATTAGTAGTTTTGCAAAAAAAAACATACTAATGGCGCACTCTGCCACGGTGCGCCATTACTAGTTTGAACTAGTAATGGCGCACCGCGTGTGAGTGCGCCATTAGTACTTTTGCAAAAAAAGGAATAAAAACAATAATAAAAAAATAACTTTAGTGGCGCACCTTCTGGCTGGTGCGTCATTACTAGTTACAACTAGTAATGGCGCACCACCAGTGGATGCGCCATTAGTATGTTTGGACAGGCGCACTAGTTCAAAAAAAATTGGTACTAATGGCGCACCGTGGGCAGGGTGCGCCATTAGTAGTTTCAACACTAATGGCGCATCAGAAGGTGGTGCGCCATTAGTATATACTAATGGCGCACCACATGTCTGGTGCGCCATTAGTGTCAATTCCATCTATAGCCCTTTTCCTAGTAGTGTATCCTCGGGCCTGCATCCTTCATACAATGGAGTAAGCATGTCTATCTCCAGTTGATCCAGCTTGGCTTTCTCTCGGGCGGCAGCTCTTGCGTTATCCGTCTGCTTGAGAAGCAGCTCTTGAATATGAGGGTCTTGCACCCAGCCTCCATCGTCGTCTGCTCCGGCATCTTCATCTTCATGATCATGCCCTTCGTCTTGATCTTCCTCATCATCATGTCCGGCATCTTCTACATGATGACTGTGTACAGCATCATCGCCGTGATCATGTCCTGGAGATTCTTCGTCTTCTCGCCCGCCCTCGCCGCGTTGGTTGTCTTGCTGCCCTCCCTTATTTCTTGCCCGACCCCCATGGACGACTTCATAGTCATCTTCATCACCTTGCCACCGATAGCCATCCATGAAACCACGCAAGAGCAGGTGGTCCCGCACCTGCCCGGAATCTGGGTCCGTAATAAGGCTCTTCAACTTGCATCTTAGACACGAACATCTTATCTCCATCTCGTTCTTTTGAAGCATCTCGGCCTTCGCGGAGCTCAAAAACCTATTCACGATGCCTTCGGTCATCATGCGGACCATGGTCGCCTGCGGGGTAGAGCAAAATGATATTTTAGAACCAAGAAAAAAATTGGCATGACTTTCCCTAAAAATAGGACAAAAAAGAATGCATAGTGACAAAATTCTCGCCGAAACGGAAATGAATCAACATTCCGACAAAATATTGGCAACTATCGCATTTCAAATACCGGTACTTGCAAACACAAACATATGCAACACCACAAACATACATAGATCTAGCAAGGCCATAAAAAGTGCATGTGCACGTTGTTCGAGCGAGCTAGGGAGAAAAAAATAGATCTACAACATAAAGATAGCTTTCCCCTTACTTACCTATCAAAAAAGGTAATTTAACCACTTAATTTTGATAAATCTATGGTGCAAATGAGGTGAGGAGGAGGAGGCAACCGACACAAGCTTGGAGGAGGAGGTGGAGAGAATGAAGTGGGGAGAGTGAGTATGTAGGTGTGGCTGTCCAAAATATCTAGCTGATCCTAGGTTACTAATGGCGCACCACAGACAGATGCACCATTAGTAACCCTTGTTACTATGGCGCACCAGCTTGAGGTGCGCCATTAGTAGTTTTGCAAAAAAAAGTAGTGGCGCACTGGGTTGGAGGTGCGCCATTACTAGTTAAACTAGTAATGGCGCACTCTTCCCTGGTGCGCCATGAGAATTTTTGGAAAAAAATTGTTACTAATGGTGCACCGTGGGTCTGGTGCGCCATTAGTGTCTACCACACTAATGGCGCACCGACTCATGGTGCGCCATTACTATATAGTAGTGGCGCACCACATGTCTGGTGCGCCATTAGTGGCCATATCATCTATAGCCCTTTTTCTAGTAGTGAGTCTTGGTGCTGATGCAGCGAGGGCGCGTCGAGCGGCGCGAGCGGGCGGCCAGGCCGTGGCGGCTGCGCGCGGGGGTGGCTTCGGGACGGCGGCGCGGACACGGATCCATCGCGGATCCGGTCCTGCGGGCGCCGTCTCGGCCTCCCTTGCTTGGCCGGCGGGTCTCAGTGGGGGACTTCTCCTTGCTGAGATCTGGCAGCGGCGGCCTAGATCATTCAGGTCCCGGCAAGGATGGCGGCGACCCGTGCACGTGAGATGGAGGTCTTCGATCATATCTGGGTGAAAACCTACTATTGGCTATTGCCAAGGCCGGCGATGGCGACGCTGTCTGCGTCATTCTCTTCCCGAAGGCATCACCGTGGAAAAGTTCAAGGCCACTCTCTGTTACCTCCGGGGGAAACCCTAGATCAGTAGATCGGATGATGACGGCTCTCTGGTGGCGTTTCCCCCTTGGGGGCGTCATTCTTGGCGGTGCACACGGGATCGAAGGACCAGAGGACGACGTCTTTGGTGGAGCGGTGCTTCATCTTACACATTGATGGTGGTGGATCTCGGCGGCGTGGCGCTGTGGAGACTCGGCGTCTGATGCACGGAGATGGAATCGCGCAGGAGGAGGAAGTTGTCTAGCGTCATGGTGGCATTGATGGCAGAGAGGCCTGGCAAGGTCGGTGCTTCAGTTCTGCTTTGAGGATGGACCGAGGGATGATGGAGGTGACGACCCTTGCAGCGTGCTCTGCTCACTGGGAGTGTGCCACACTGGTGTGGGACCCAATCCAGATAGTGTCTTGGATGGGACACCCGGCTTTAGATGTTAGGCTTTGATGCGATGTCTGTTTGGTATTAAGCCTGGACATTCGGCATGCCTTAATCAATGGGATAGGAGTAGCAACGGTGTTGCCAAGATGATGGCTTCAACCTTATTGATGTATCATCTTGTATGACCTTTATAAATAATTAATAATATGGCTGCATGAAATGTCCAGATATAGAGGCCGGGGTACATCCTCCTTTTCTAAAAAAAACCTATCGAAAGTTTTGAGTTATGCTTATTGGGCAAGGAGCAAGATAAATATTTTCCTGTTGCAACGCACGGACATATTTGCTAGTTTATACATATATACGTCTCAGACTTATCAATCTCCGACTACCCATCGACGCGCGCCTATGCTTCCTGTATTGAGAGGAGGTTCCTGTGTTGAGAGGAACGTTCGATGGCTCACAAGCGGCTGGGGTCTCCAACTACCAATCATGCGCCCACACGTAGTATCCGGCTATTGTCTTAGAGTGAGGCAACGTCTGATGGATCGCAACCGACTGGGGCAACTACCTATCACACACACCCGCTAGCATCAACAGGCTCCTATATTGAGAGACTGCAATGTCCGATCACAAATCGCATACCGGGTCTCCAACTACCGTGTGCACCTCTGCAACTAGGTACTCACACACACGAGGGTCTCTTACTATACTCGAGCACGATCCCAACATGTTCTTCTGCTGCTACACGGTAACACGGGCATACGAGGATTGCCAACTACTACTCGCACATACGGGGTCTCCAACTACTCACGCAAGATCACATACCGGGGTCTTCAGCTACTTTTTTTTGCGGTTGAAAAATGTATTACTCAAATAGCAGAATCACCACAGTCTGCAATACAAAGATGGAGTACCTCTGATAAGCCAGAGTTTAACCAAATTATAGTTCTACTTTCTGTCCTAGCAAATTTAGCCAAGAAATCACTAACAAAGTTCTGGTCCCGAGAAATATGTGACACAAAAGTCGTCCGAAGACTCAACAGAAGTTTGATCTCCCGCACCAAAGAAGCAAAGATGGATCTATCCCTATCCTCCTCATTGATCATATTAACTGCTACTAAAGAGTCCATCTCCACATATATAGGAAGCTCCGCTCTCTGAATGGCAATCGACAACCCCTCCATGCACGCACAAAGCTCCGACTCAAGAGCATTCCTATAAGAGAATAGCTCTCTACAAGATGAGAAAATGGTTTTGCCACTGCTATCCCGAAGAATCATACCAGCGTCGGCTCGACCATCAGACCAAGAGCCGCCTATATTCAATTTTGTCCATCCCTCCTTCGGCTTAGACCATTTCAGTGTTGCCCCTGTGCGGATTGTCGCGTGTGAGGTATTGATGAAATCTTCGTAAGAGATTACTTGTCTACCTTTTGCTGGATCACATTCAGAGTTTTGCAGCACCAACAGAGAGTCTAAATAGCTCATTAAAAACCTCCTTGAAACATCCATAGGCGTTGGTTCTTTCAGATGTGTTAATTCATTTCGGTTGTGCCATACCCTCCATAAGGTCGTCAACATCATGCATCTCTGAATATCAGATAGTGGGTGTAAAGCTTCAAGTAGCCATTCCATTCCTGTGTTGTGTACTCCCCCAATCTTTGGCAGGCTCCAACTCGACGACATACAACGCCAAAGTTGTACATCAATGGGACATCGACACAAAGCATGGAAAGTGTCTTCAGTCTCTCGCCCACAAACAGGGCAGGTTGCCTCAGTCTCTAGTCCTCATTTGTATTTATTCTACCAAGTGGGTAATGAGTTCACTGAGACACGCCAAGCGAAATTATTTACCGTCGGTGGCACCAGGCTCTTCCAAATCAACTTCCAGCAAGCTCGCCTTCCATCAGGTGCGGTACTGGAAGCTTGTGTTGTAGTTCTACAAGACTCATCAAAAGCTAGATCATAAGCTGACCTTACAAAAAAAACTCCATTAGTTGTTGGCCCCCATGCGATCACATCTGCACCACCTCTCGGACATGCTCGAATTTTCATGATTTCCATAGCGTCACAGGGTAAAAAGAAGGACTGTAGCATGTTAACATTCCAGGAGCCATTGTCGTTCAAAAGCTGAGACACGAACCTCAATCTGCATAATCCTTGTATTGAAATTGGTTTATACGAAAACGGTCTTGGGATCCAACTGTCCCTCCAGATTCTGATGCTCTTTCCATCTCCAACCCGCCAGATCAGGCCTTTCTTGAGTAAATCAAGTCCATGACTAACCACAGTCCATGTAGACGAAGATTCCCAGGAAAGACAGTATCTTCAAGTTTGCCATTTGGATAATATTTACTTTTTAACAGTCGAGCGCATAGACTATCCAGCCTAGTCAATAGTCTCCAAGCCTGTCGAGCCAGGAGGGCTTGGTTAAACAAACAAAAATCTCTGAATCCAGCACCTCCTCTGCACTTGGGTTGTTGCAACTTCTGCCAAGACTTCCAATGAACTTTACGTTTCCCCTTATCGGCTCCCCAATAAAAGCCCCTCACCATCTCAGTTAGTTCATCACATATTGAAAAAGGAAGTTTAAAGACCCCCATAACATATACCGGTAGTGCTTCAGCAACTGATTTGATAAGCACTTCTCTGCCCGACTGGGGGAGATGACCATCACCCCACTGTATTAGCCTCTTCATAAGTTGTGTCAGCAGGTTTTGGAATCTTACTTTTGACATCCTGCCATTCGGAGTTGGAAGACCGAGATATTTCTCTTCAAAACTATAGTTTTTTATGTTTAACACCTCTCGAACATCATCGTGTGAGTTGACTGCACATGCATCTCCAAACATAATAGAACATTTATCATAATTCAGATGCCGACATGTAGCCTTTGCATAGAGATCAAGACAAGATTTAATCTCTTCGGCCTCCTCACGAGAAGCTTCAAAAAACAGAAGTGTATCATCCGCAAAAAGGAGATGCGAGATACCCAGTGCGCATCTACAAATCTTTACTGGAGTAATCCTGCCCAGCTCAACTTTGCGTTTCAAAATGGAGGACAGTCTATCAGCAACGAACAAGAACAAGAACGGGGACAATGGATCACCTTGCTGAAGTCCACATGTTGGAGCAAATGAATCCAAGAGGGTTCCATTGAATCTCACAGAATATCTCACCGACGTGACACAAGTCATAATCCAGTCAATCCATTGGCGGGAAAAACCCATCTTTTGCATCACTTGCTTCAAGAAATTCCAATCCACCCGATCATACGCCTTTGATAGATCCAGTTTATAAGCACAAAAGCTTTTGGACGGGTCTTTCCCTTGTTTGATATAATGAATACATTCAAAGCAATGAGGGCATTGTCAGTGATCATCCTACCATATGTAAATGCACTTTGCTCAGGGGAAATGATGTCATCTAAAAGAGGACTTAACCTGTTAACCAAGCACTTGGAAACCACTTTATAAACTACACAAGCTGATCAGATGATATTGAGATAATTTTGTTGGGTTGGCCACTTTCGGAATTAGAACTATGGTAGTGTCATTTACCCCTTCTGGCATAATTCCCGTCCTAAAAAACTCTTTGACTGCTCGAATGATATTATCCTTCAGGACCTCCCAAATTGCATTGGAATAATCTCGCGGGAAACCCATCGGGGCCTGGGGCTTTTAAGGGCCCAATCTGAAAGAGAGCATCCGAGATCTCTTTATCTGAAAACTCACCACAAAGTTTAAATTATCATCATCAGAAATTACTGAATCATAAAGATCCACCACACCTGAGGCATCCAAACCAGGATCCATGGTAAAGATTTTCTGAAAATATGAGGTGACCATATGGCCCATGGCCTGATTATCAGTTATCACATTACCAACATCACCATGAAGTTCTCGCACAGTATTCTTCCTTTCCCTCTAGACTGCCTTGCTTTGACAAAAAATCGTGTTTCTATCCCCCTCTTTTAGCCATGTGATCCGAGATCTTTGTAGCCATATCATTTCTTATTTATAGAGCATTTCACTAAGTCTGTCGGAAGCTTCACTTATTTCTTTCCTATCAGCATTCATGTTCATCAACTCTTCAAGTCTAGTACGTTTTTTGTTTATTTCCTTTGTGATGTTACCAAATTTCTTATTACTCCATGATTTGAGGGAAGACATGGTTGATCTAAGTGCAACATTAACCTGACCAAGATTCTCCATACTTTCAAAGGTGCTCCAGGCCTGTTTAATGATATCGGGCAAGCCAGCATCCCGCTCCTAGAAGATTACATATCTCCGTGACTTTGCAGTTGTCCGTAGTTGTTCCGCTGCACCCCGCACTAGCAAAGGGACATGGTCCAAGCTGGGTGACGCCAAATGTTGCACTAAGGTAAACGGAAACATGTTCCTCCACGGGTTTGTGGCCACCGCGTGGTCGAGTCGAACTCGTACATTTGCAGATCTCGCTCTCATATTATCATACGTATATGGAACTCCAGTGAAGCCTAGATCAACCAATTCACATGTCATAAGTACATACCTGAATGTTGCCATTTGAGCTTCAGGTCTAGGAGTTAGCGACAAATGCTCAAAACCCCAAAGTGCCTCATTGAAATCGCCAACAACGAGCCATGGAAACTCTGAAACTTGTTTAAGATTTTGCATAATTGTCCACATCAAGTGTCGATCTTCCACTCTAGGCTCTCCATATACTGCCGTTAGTCTCCATTGCTCGGTACCATCCGGGCCAGTGACAACATCAATGAACTGATCTCCTTTGTCAAGCACTGTAACTTGATATGGTTCATGCCAAAATAAGGCCAAACCACCGCTAATACCATTGCTATCAACACCTTCAAAACCTTTAAGGTCAAGGTGGACTCATATCCTCTTCATCCGACTCGCTTTCTGACATGTTTCACACAAAAAAACGAGCATGGGGGAATGCAACTTTACCATAGCCGCGAGATCATGAACTGTCCGGGGGTTCCCCGCCCCCGGCAGTCCCAACTTAAGAGATTCATTGTCTCTGGCGGCCCTCCGACGAGGAGGCCGCCAAAACATTAACCGAAGTACTATCCATTGCCGCTCAATCTTTACCTCTCAACTTTTTCCTATTCACATTTTTTGAGGTGTGCCATCCACCCCTACACTCACTAGTTCCTCATCTGCACCTTCAAACTGCTCAACAATGTCAGCTATGTTGCCTACTGGTACAATGGCCCCTCTAGAGCTAGTAGGTTTTGTGGAAGGCATCTCATGAGTTGCAGAATTCTCAGCTGTTGTTTTCCCTAGCACATTCATGTCCACTGTAGTGCCTTCCTGGACAACATTCTTATTAGTAGCAGAATTCTTTTGTTCAATCTCCATAGGATTATTTGCATTAAATCTCCAACTTTTCACCAAGAGTTGTCCCATGGAAGCATCAACTCTCTCCGGATCCCCCTCTGGATTAAAAGCATCATTATATGTCCACTTTTCATATTATGTACCAGATCTACCGGCTCCTCGCCCTCTGCCAAAGCTACCGCTAGGGTCTGCGTCAAAATCACCTTGGCCACCCCGGCCATTGCCCCGACTTGAACCGCGTCCTCTTCCACCACGTCCTCTCCTTGGGGCCATAATGAAGGATCCCCATTCCATCTTATCAACGGCGTGTTCCCCAATGCCGCACACTTCATGCCACTGACCCAACAAGCCACACATGTAGCAAAATACCAGCAACTTTTCAAACTTGACTTGATAGAATTCAGTCTCTCTCGCCTTTGTAAAACCGAAAAATCT
Organism: Triticum dicoccoides; assembly: GCF_002162155.2. Lineage (NCBI taxonomy): Eukaryota > Viridiplantae > Streptophyta > Magnoliopsida > Poales > Poaceae > Triticum > Triticum dicoccoides. The sequence continues at coordinate 82,826,963 of NC_041380.1, forward strand.
AGTCAATTTCTTGTTGACATCTAGCTTAACTCTAGCTCTGATGAACTCACCAACAAATCCATTAGTAAGAACGATCTGAAGGTCCATCACCTCTCCAACTCTTACTTCCATGCTTTTCACAAATTGCTCCCTTTTTAGAACCATGTTAGGGAGCTTATAAATCTGACACCATGTCTCGATCTTGTCAAGTTTCACTATTTCAGGGTTCTTGTGTTGGGTAACGTAGCATGCAATTTCAAAAAAATCTTACAATCACGCAAGATCTATTTAGGAGATGCATAGCAACGAGAGGGGGAGAGTGTGTCCACGTACCCTCGTATACCAAAAGCGGAAGCGTTAGTTTAACGCGGTTGATGTAGTCAAACGTCTTCTCGATTCAACCGATCAAGTACCAAATGTACGTCACCTCCGAGTTCAGCACACGTTCATCTTGATGACGTCCCTCGAACCGTTGATCTAGCAAAGTGTCGAGGGAGAGTTTTGCCAGCATGACGGCATGGTGACGGCGATGGTGAAGTGATCCACGCAGGGCTTCGCCTAAGCACTACGACAATATGACCGGAGGAGTAAATGGTGGAGGGGGGCACCACACATGGCTAAGAACAATTGATGTGTCTTAGAGGTGCCCCCTGTCATGGTTCTAAGTCTGATAGTAGAATAGGGGGTAGGAATGTAGAGGAAAGATCCTAGCTACAGTGATATTGTGCATGCAAGATGTACGAGTTCAGGCCCTTCGCAGAGGAAGTAACAGCCCTACGTCTCGGTGCCCGGACGCTCGGTTGGTTGGATTATGCATGAAGTTACAGGGGGTGCGAACCCTTGTCCCAGTGGAGGGGGTGGCTTATATAGAGTACGACGGGACCCCAGTTAGCCCATGTTACAAAGAGTTCAATGTACATAAAGGAGAGACGTTACTGGTAACGCCAGCAATAAAGTCATATAACTGATCATTAATACTACAGAGTGAATGCCTAACCATTGCTATCCGGGGTGACTTTAGTCCTTCTGTACTCCGAGTGGTTTCTTGTACGGTCGAGTGATGATATACTGGTCGAATGGAATTGGGATATCCGAGTGGAGATGTTGGTCGAGTGGGCATGCACTCAGGTGATTCCAATCGGTTGAACTTGCTGTCCTTTGATTGTCCATGAAGGTAGGGCAGTGTCCTTGGGAGGGGTGCTTAGACCAGGTCTATTGCCCTACCCTAGGTACATGGCATCATCATTATACCCCGAATGGTTCTGGGTTCGAGTGGAAATGGAGTTGAAGATGGTTCCGACCCAATCTTCATGCCGCGTAAGCACTTTACTGGATTGATGAACCATGCAACAACTTCAACTTCATTTTCAGTCGCCTTGAGCCATTCATAGGTTGTCTAGTGAATTTCTGCTGATAAGCTTTGACTGCTGATGTTGCATAAAATATTCGGCATGATTGACTGCTCTGCCGTTTCCGGATCTCGCGGGATTCGAAATTTGGGGAAGAGTGCGAGGCGGAGAGGGCCGTAGTAATCGGAGCAGATTAGGCAGGGGCGCCTTGGTCCCCGCACCACCTTTTTCGCCACGTACTACGCGCACGCCCGTTGCGGGATTTGACAGGATCGTCTGGGTCCACAAGTCAGTCACTTGGGGAATGGGGCCATATAAGGTGTCGGAGCCGATGCTTTTGCACTGTGCGCCCCATTCCCCCTTCTTCCTCTGCTCCCCATTACTTCTGCCTCTGCTCTCGGCGCCGCCTCCCAGCCCGAGCTCGATCCGCCGCAATGGGGAAGGACAAGACCGCTGCTCTGGAGCGCGCGAAGAAGGCAACAGCGAGAGCGAAGGGGAAGAAGACGAGCCGGGGCGGGTCGTCATCAAGATTTGCTTTGCCGCCTGGCTGGATTCAGGGCGACTGGATCCGGTCGACGATCCAGAAAGAATATATGGAGGATCTGGTTTACGG
>NC_041380.1:82829140-82843766 GCF_002162155.2 Triticum dicoccoides
AGCCAAGACCCCAAGAGGGTGAGTGCGTCCTTCTTGTGACCCATGTCGACCGTGGTTTTTCTTTGCCTCCCCATCCTTTCTTCCGGGGTTTTCTGAACTTCTTTGGAGCCCAACTTCATCACTTTTCTCCCAACACCATCACATACCTTGCCGCGTATGTGTCCATGTGTGAATATTTTCTGGGCCGTCGACTGCACTGGGGCCTCTTCAAACACATTTTGACCTGCCGTTCTCAGTCGGTTAAAAATGCCAATCCGAGTGATGAGAGGACACACATGATCCAGATGTGTGGGGGTTTAGGGATCCAGATGAGGAACAAAAGCACTTTCCCTACCATGATTCTTCCCGAGTCAGTCAGGGGGTGGCAGTCGACTTGGTTCTATTGTAAGGATCAACCGACCCCAGGTCAGTCGACTGGCCTTCCCCCATTTTCCATAGAGCGAGTCGAGAAGCCTTCTCCCTTGAGAGTGATTCCAGCTGAGAAAGCGGAGGTTAATATGTTGGTTGAGCGAGTAGTCCAATTGTCCGCGACGGTGTGACTGGCATGGACCTGTTAGAAGCATTTCTCAGCCGACGCATCCAGGCACTCCAAGCCCGAGACCATCCAATGTGGATGTATTCGGGTGTTGAAGACAACACTCGGATCCATCCGGAGGAAGTCGACGAGGAGATGGTGGCATTGTGGCTGCAAGGTATCACTGGCAACAAAGACAACCCCAGGGGGTCTAGGAGGGTTCCTCCACTCGACCGCACCACCGAACCTGAGAAGGTCCTATTCTTTCCTTCCGAGTGTATCTTGCTCTGATATGTGTTTGCTCTTGAAATTGATTGGAATCCACTCGACCCCGTGTCTTGCAGATCTACACTGAGATGTATTCGATGCCCAACGGAGAGCAGGAGGATGAAGGGGTAGCGAGTGGAGGCAACAGTGGCGAGTGGCATTCTGAAGGAAGGGGAGATGAGGAGAGTGAGGACTTGAGCAGTGGTGAAGAGGTCGACTCCCCTCCTTGCATGGAAAGGCGCTCCAAGAAGAGGCAGGACCCAGCCAGCGTCCGTGGCAAAGCGGCTCCGCCGACTGCACAAACCTCCAAGCACACTCGGACATCATCTCCTGTGCCGATAGAGAAAGCTCCTAAGTAGCCCAAAGTCGTGACGTCAAAGCCTCGGAAGGCGCTGCCCAAGATTAAAGTGACTGTCTCCATCACTTCTGTGTAACTACTGAGCTCAACCTCTTAGTTTTTGCATGACTCAAACTTTGGTCGACCCACTTTCTTGTTTTGACCGAGTGAATTCTGAAATTTGCGGTGCTGCCTCTGGAACTTCTATTTACCAAGATGACGATGATGAGGAGATGGAAGATGGAGTCACCTCCTACGCAGGTATAACTCTTGCCATTTTGTATTTACTTAATCAACTATTTTGGCGGTTGACTGAGTCCTTGCAATTGACTGTTTTGCAGCTCCACCTAATGTTATCAAACTCCCGGACGATGAGGAAGATGTGCCACAGAGACCCATGGGAAGGAAGAGCAAGACTTCAAGCAGGAAAACACCAGCTAGCACGACGCCCCAGTCGACTCCGGTGACGGAACCGGTGATTCAGTAATCGGGAGACCTGAACCGTGCTTCTGTTACCTTTGCTGTTCCAGTGTCGAGTGAACAACCTTCGTCGTCGACTGCACAAGACCCTGTTTCGTCTGTCCAACACCACGCCTCGGATCCTCAAGCTGCCGCGACTGAACTGACGACTCTGTTCTTCACCACTCATCATGTTCCAGAAGACCAGGCAAGCGCTGCTACAGAAGCCATACGCCAAGTAGGCCTGATGATGGAGCAGGTGAAGACAGTGCACGAGAATAGCCAAGCTGCCTATGATGCCAGTGCAGCCCTCTAAGACAATGTCCAGGTAAATTGGTTTCCAACTGAACTCCTATCTTGACGCTTGTTCTGTTAGGATATGCTACCTGAAAAACTGATGACCCACAAGTATAGGGGATCTATCGTAGTCCTTTTGATAAGTAAGAGTGTCGAACCCAACAAGGAACAGAAGGAAATGATAAGCGGTTTTCAGCAAGGTATTCTCTGCAAGTACTGAAATAAGTGGTAACAGATAGTTTTGTGATAAGATAATTTGTAACGAGCAACAAGTAACAAAAGTAAATAAAGTGCAGCAAGGTGTCCCAATCCTTTTTGTAGCAAAGGACAAGCCTGGACAAACTCTTATATAAGGAAAAGCGCCCCCGAGGACACATGGGAATATCATCAAGCTAGTTTCATCACGTTCATATGATTCGCGTTCGGTACTTTGATAATTTGACATGTGGGTGGACCGGTGCTTGGGTGCTGTTCTTACTTGAACAAGCATCCCACTTATGATTAACCTCTATTGCAAGCACCCGCAACTACAACAAAAGTATTAAGGTAAACCTAACCATAGCATGAAACATATGGATCCAAATCAGCCCCTTACGAAGCAACGCATAAACTAGGGTTTAAGCTTCTGTCACTCTAGCAACCCATCATCTACTTATTACTTCCCAATGCCTTCCTCTAGGCCCAAATAATGGTGAAGTGTTATGTAGTCGACATTCACATAACACCACTAGAGGCTAGACAACATACATCTTATCAAAATATCGAACGAATACCAAATTCACATGACTAATAATAGCAAGACTTCTCCCTTGTCCTCAGGAACAAACGTAACTACTCATAAAGAATATTCATGTTCATAATCAGAGGGTTAATAATATGCATAGAGGATCTGAACATCTGATCTTCCACCAATTAAACCAGCTAGCATCAACTACAAGGAGTAATTAACACTACTAGCAACCTACTAGTCCCAATCCCGGACTTGGAGACAAGAATTGGATAAAAGAGATGAACTAGGGTTTTGAGATGAGATGGTGCTGATGAAGATGTTGATGGAGATTGCCCTCTCCCGATGAGAGGAGCGTTGGTGATGACGATGGCGATGATTTCCCCCTCTGGGAGGGAAGTTTCCCCGGCAGAACAGCTCTGCCGGAGCTCTAGATTGGATCCGCCAAGGTTCTGCCTCATGGCGGCGGAGTTTCATCCCGAAAGGTTGCGTCTTATTTTTTTCTCGACAAAAGACTTCATATAGGAGAAGATGGTCATCGGAGAGCCACCAGGGGGCCCACGAGGTAGAGGGGCGCGCCCTAGGGGGGGGGGGCGCCCCCCACCCTCGTGAGCATGGTGTGGGCCCCTTGGTCTTCATCTTTGGTGAGGATTTTTCATTATTTATTATAAGGTATTCCGTGGAGTTTTAGGACTTTTGGAGTTGTGAAGAATAGGTCTCTAATATTTGCTCCTTTTCCAGCCGAGAATTCTAGCTACCAGCATTCTCCCTCCTTATGTAAACCTTGTAAAGTAAGAGAGAATAGCCATAAGTATTGTGACATAATGTGAAATAACAGCCCATAATGCAATAAATATCGATATAAAAGCATGATGCAAAATGGACGTATCAACCCCCCCAAGCTTAGACCTTGCTTGTCCTCAAGCGAAAGCCGATAACAATAAATATGTCCCCATGTTTAGAGGTAGAGGCGTCGATAAAAATAAAATACGGACATGAAGGCATCATGATTATTCTCATAGCAGCAACATATATAGATATTGTCATATGATTACTTATGTTCAAGTGATGATCTATTCACAATGCAAAAGTATGAATCAGAAACCTTATTGAGAACCAACAAACTATAACCTCAGTCATTGAAGAAATTGCAATTTATCATAACATCAGAAAGAGTCTATGTCAGAGCTAAAAAGCAAGTCCACATACTCAACTATCATCTAGTCCTTCATAATTGCTAACACTTGCGCAATACTTGTGGTTACGGAGTTTTAATCGGACACAGAGAAAGATAGGGGCTTATAGTTTCGCCCCACAACCTTTTACCTCGAGGGTAATGTCAACAATAATAACTCATGCTCCCCTACATCCAATTAGATATATATCTATCAGGATCTTTCAAACACATTGTGCTTGCCAAAGGATAAAATGTAAAAAGGAAAGGTGAAGATCACCATGACTCTTGCATAAGGTAGAAGATAATAATAAAAGATAGGCCCCTCGCAGAGGGAAGCAGAGGTTGCCATACGCTTTTATGGTTGGATGTACAAAATCTTAATGCGAAAGAACGTCACTTTATATTGCCCCTTGTGATATGAACCTTTATTATGCAGTCCGTCACTTTTATTACTTTCACATCACAAGATCATATAATGCTTATTTCTCCCACACTAATCATACATATTTAGAACAATTTTTATTGCTTTGCACCGATGACAACTTACTTGAAGGATCTTACTCAATCCATAGGTAGATATGGTGGACTCTCATGGCAAAACTGGTTTAAGGGTATTTGGAAGCACAAGTAGTATCTCTAATTGGTGCTGAGAATTTGGCTAGTATGAGGGGGAAAGGCAAGCTCAACATGTTGGATGATCCATGAAAACATACTTTATCTTAGATATAAGAAAACATAACCCATTACGTTGTCTTCCTTATCCAACATCAACTCTTTAGCATGTCATATTTTGATGAGTGCTCCCAATCATAAAAGATGTCAATAATAGTGTATTTATATGTGAAACTTCTCTTTCCTCATTACTTCCTATTAATTGCAACGATGACCAAAGCTATGTCTGCCAACTCCCAACAACTTTTAATCATCACACTCTTTCTATGTGAAGTCATTACTATCAATATGATCAATATGAACTTTTGTTTCGTCTTATTCTCTTTCTCTTTTCATTTCTTTTATTTGGGATCATGGCAAAAATAAACAAGCCCTTGACTCAATCACTAATCTTTATTATATAGCTCAAGGACTCGATTACATAGAAGGATAATAAAGCAAAACTCATGACTAGATCATGCCATAAACTTTATTCTACTAGCTCAAAATATTACCAAAAGGATCGAACTAAGAAAAACGTAAAGATAAAAGTGATGGTGATACGATACCGGGGCACCCCCCCAAGCTTGGAAGTTGCCAAGTGGAGTGCCCATACCCAGGTGATTATGTCTCCTTTGTTGGTGAAGAAGGTGGGGTTTTTGATGACGGATAGTCGCACATCGAGCGTAGGAGGTCTTCTAACTTGTGGATAATGCCCTTGAGTGCGATGATATGCTCCTTCAACAAAATATTTTCACGTGTGAGATACTTATTTTGTATACGAGCCAACTCAATCATCTTGAAAGCTTCGATTTCTGTAGGGGTAAGAAGATTATGATCCAGTTGAAGGGTGTCTTCTGTTGCTGGAACTTCGTCCTCCATGGCCTTCTTGATCCCTTCATCCTTGTTGATCTCCATAGGTTCTTCTCTCTTCAGCTCTATCTTCATTAGCCAAGCATCCTTGCCCTCATGGTTGGAGGAGGAGGGAGACGACATAGTGCCTGGCCTTGACAAGCCTGACAGAAAACAGCTCGAAACAAAAACAAGAGATTTTTGCGTGATACGAGAGTCAAAACCCCCGGGAGAATATATAGTGAATTTTTACCGACCAAAATACGAACTGTGCAAGAAAACGGAGTCCGGAAGGCACACGAGGAGCTCACGAGGTAGGGGGGCGTGCCCTCCACCCTCGTGGGGCCCTCGTGTCCTTCCCGGACTGCTACTTAATTTTCTATTTTTCTAAATATTCCAAAACGGAGAAATATTGCCTTAAAAATTGTTTTGGAGTCGGTTTACTTACCGTACCACATACCTATTCCTTTTTGGAGTATGAAACATTCTGGAAAGTGTCCCTTATGTATTCCTCCGGGGTTATGGTTTCAATAATATTGGTTTCAACATTTATAGGATTACCTAAGATATAATGTTCGATTCTTTGACCGTTTACCACCTTCGGATTTGTGCCTTCGAAGTTGTTGATTTTTATGGCACCGGAACGATAGACCTCCTCGATAACATAGGGGCCTTCCCATTTAGAGAGAAGTTTCCCTGCAAAAAATCTTAAACGAGAGTTGTATAGCAATACATAATCACCTACATTAAACTCACGCTTTTGTATCCTTTTGTCATGCCATTTTTTAACCTTTTCTTTAAATAACTTGGCATTTTCATAAGCTTGGGTTCTCCATTCATCAAGAGAGCTAATACCAAATAACCTCTTTTCACCGGCAAGTTTGAAATCATAGTTGAGCTCTTTGATAGCCCAATATGCCTTATGTTCTAGTTTGAGAGGTAAGTCACATGCTTTTCCATATACCATTTTGTACGGAGACATACCCATATGATTTTTATATGCAGTTCTATAGCCCATAATGCATCATCAAGTTTCTTGGACCAATTCTTTTCTTGGACCAATTCTTTCTAGTCCCATTGACAATCTTTTGCAAAATTAATTTGAGTTCTCTATTACTAAATTCTACTTGACCACTAGACTGTCGGTGATACGGAGATGCAATTCTATGATTGACATCATATTTGCAAGCATTTTACGGAAAGCACCATGAATAAAATGTGAACCACCATCAGTCATTAAATATCTAGGGACTCCAAACCTCGAAAAGATAACTTCTTTAAGCATTTTAATAGAAGTGTTATGATCAACACTACTAGTTGGAATAGCTTCTACCCACTTAGTAACGTAATCAACAACAACTAAAATATGTGTATATCCATTAGAGGCAGGAAAAGGTCCCATATAATCAAAGCCCCAAACATCAAACGATTCAATAACAAGTGAATAATTCATAGGCATTTCTTGACGTCTACTAATATTACCAATTCTTTGACATTCATCACAAGATAGGACAAACTTACGGGCATCCTTGAAGAGAGTAGGCCAATAAAAACCGGATTGCAATACCTTATGTGCAGTTCTATCTCCCGCGTGGTGTCCTCCATAAGTTTCGGAGTGGCACTTGCGTAGGATCTGTTCCTATTCATGCTCAGGTACACAACGTCTAATAACACCATCTACTCCTTCTTTATAAAGATGTGGGTCATCCCAAAAGTAATGTCTCAAACCATAGAAGAACTTTTTCTTTTGTTGGTATGTGAAGATAGGTGGTATAAATTTAGCGACTATGTAATTAGCATAATCAGCATACCAAGGGGTACTACGAGAAGTACTTATGACATTTAATTGTTCATCGGGAAAGCTATCTTCAATAGGTAGTGGGTCATCAAGAACATTCTCTAACATAGATAAGTTGTCTGTAACAGGGTTCTCAGCTCCTTTTCTATCAACAATATGCAAATCAAATTCTTGTAGCAAGAGAACCTATCTAATAAGTCTAGGTTTAGCATCTTTCTTCTCCATAAGATATTTAATAGCAGCATGATCAGTGTGGATAGTTACTTTAGAATCAACAATATAAGGTCTGAACTTATCACAAGCAAATACAACTGCTAAAAGTTCTTTTTCAGTAGTAGCATAATTTCTTTGAGCATTGTCTAGGGTCTTACTAGCATAATGGATAACATTTAATTTCTTATCAACTCTTTTCCCTAAAACAACACCTACAGCATAATCGCTAGCATCACACATAATTTCAAAGGGTAAATTCCAATCAGGTGGTTGAACAATAGGTGCAGAGACTAATGCTTTCTTAAGTATTTCAAATGCTTCTACACAATCATCATCAAAGACAAATAGTATATCTTTTTGTATAAATTAGTCAGAGCCCGAGAAATTTTTGAGAAGCCCTTAATGAACCTCCTATAAAATCTGGCGTGACCAAGGAAACTTCTTGTACCTTTGATGTCCTTGGGACATGGCATCTTTTCAATAGGATCAACCTTGGCTTTATCAACTTCAATACCTCATTCAGAAACTTTATGCCCCAAGACAATACCTTCATTAACCATAAAGTGGCACATTTCCCAATTCAAGACAATATTAGTTTCTTCACATCTCTGCAAAACTCGATCAAGATTGCTCAAGCAATCATCAAAAGAAGATCCATAGACGGAAAAGTCATCCATGAAAACCTCACAAATCTTTTCACAAAAGTCAGAGAATATAGCCATCATGCATCTTTGAAAGGTAGCAGGTGCATTACATAAACCAAAAGGCATACGTCTATAAGCAAAAGTACCAAAAGGGCATGTAAAAGTAGTCTTTGATTGATCTTTAGCCGACACAGGTATTTCAGAGAAACCAGAATAACCATCTAGAAAGCAGTAATGTGTATGTTTGCATAATCTTTCTAGCATTTGATCGATAAAAGGTAAGGGGTAATAATCTTTCTTAGTAGCCTTATTTAATTTGCGGAAATCAATTACCATCCTATAACCTGTAATAATTCTTTGTGGAATCAATTCATATTTATCATTAGGAACAACAGTAATACCTCCCTTCTTAGGGACACAATGAACATGACTTACCCACAGACTATAAGCAATAGGATAAATTATACCTGCCTTCAGAAGCTTTAGTATTTCTTTTCTTACCACTTCTTTCATTTTAGGATTCAGATGTCGTTGAGGATCACGAACTAGTTTGGCATCTGCTTCCAAATTTATTTTATGTTGACATAGAGTGGGACTAATGCCCTTAAGATCATCAAGAGTATATCCAATAGCAGCACGGTGCTTCTTTAGAGTTTTCAATAATCTTTCTTTTTCATGCTCTGAAAGGTTAGCACTAATAATAACAGGATATATCTTCTTTTCATCAAGATAAGCATATTTAAGATTATCAGGCAACGGTTTAAGCTCAAACACGGGATCACCCTTAGGTGGAGGGGGATCCCCTAGGATTTGAACATGCAAATTGTGTTTCAGCATAGGTTCCTATTTAAAGAATACTTCATCTATTTCCCTTCTTTCATTCATAAACATATCATTCTCATGGTCTAGCAAATATTATTCTAAAGGATCACTAGGAGGTACGGCAATAGAAGCAAGACCAATAATTTCATCCTTACTAGGCAAATCTTCTTCATGGTGTTGTTTACTAAATTTAGAGAAATTGAACTCATGAGTCATATCATCTAAGCTGACGGTAACGACATCCCTTGTGCAATTTATGGTAGCATTAACAATATTTAAGAAGGGTCTACCAAATATAATGGGACAAAAGCTATCTTGTGGGGAACCAAGAACAAGAAAATCAGCAAGATATTTAGTTTTCCCACACAAGACTTCAACATCTCTAACAATTCCCATTGGTGAAATAGTATCTCTATTAGCAATGTCATGCATAATTTCTTTGTACAAGTCAATAGGTATTGCACTAGCACTAGCACCCATATCACATAAGCCACGATAACAATGATCTCCTATTTTAACAGAAATAACAGGCATTCCTACCACATGTCTAGGTTTATCTGTATCACGGGGTTTAGCAATTCTAGCAGTTTCATTACAGAAGTAAATAACATGCCCATCTATATTATCACACAAGAGATCTTTAACAATAGCAATATTAGGTTCAACTTTAACTTGCTCAGGAGATGTATATGTTTTAATATTGCTTTTACAAACCACGGTTGAAGCTTTAGCATGATCCTTTATCCTAACAGGGAAAGGTGGTTTCTCAACATAACAAGTAGGAACAATAGGATCATTATAAGTGACAGTCTTTTCTTCAACTTTAATAGGTGCATCTACTTTTACTTCTATGGGAGAATGATATTTAAACCACTTCTCCTTAGGGAGATCAAAATAAGTAGCAAAAGATTCACAGAAAGAAGCTACTATCTCAGAATCAAGTCCATATTTAGTGCTAAACTTACGGAAAATATCGATATCCATAAAAGATTTAACACAATCAAACATAGGTGTCATACCTGACTCCTTACCATTGTCGAGGTCCCAATCTTCAGAGTTGCGTTTAATTCTATCCAATAAATCCCATCTAAATCCAATAGTCTTCATCATAAAAGAGCCAGCACAAGAAGTATCGAGCATGGTGCGATTATTTTCAGAAAGCCGAGCATAATTTTTTTTAAGTTGGAAGCTCATGATTGGGGCATGAATATAACATTAATTTAAGCCTCCCCAAGATTGAGCGATGCTTTCTCATTCGCGAGGCCAAAAATTATATATATAATTGCGATCACGATGAACAAGATGCATAGGGTAATACTTTTGATGAAATTCCAATTTCAATCTTCTATAGTTCCATGATCTCGTATCATAACATAGCCTATACCATATCAATGTGTCTCCCTTCAAAGATAAAGGGAAGACCTTCTTCTTAGCAACATTATCGGGTATACCTACAAGCTTAAATAATCCACAAACTTCATCCACATATATTAGGTGTTCATCAGGATGCTTTGTTCCATCTCCTGTAAAAGGATTAGCTAGCAGTTTTTCTATCATACCCAAAGGATACTCATAAGGAATTTCATTTTCATATTCATTTTCAATAGGTTAAGTAGGTTGAGGAGCAACTCTTTGCTCTATTGGTCGGGGTGAAGATACCCCGAACAAGCCCCTCAGAGGATTACTTTCCATAGTAACAAGTGACAGTAAATTTCAGCACACTATATAAATTTTTCCTTACAACATTTCACCTACCAAAGGCGCTTCACTCCCCGGCAACTGCGCTAGAAAAGAGTCTTGATGACCCACAAGTATAGGGGATCTATCGTAGTCCTTTTGATAAGTAAGAGTGTCGAACCCAACGAGGAGCAGAAGGAAATGATAAGCGGTTTTTAACAAGGTATTCTCTGCAAGTACTGAAATAAGTGGTAACAGATAGTTTTGTGATAAGATAATTTGTAACGAGCAACAAGTAAAAAAAGTAAATAAAGTGCATCGAGGTGGCCCAATCCTTTTTATAGCAAAGGACAAGCCTGGACAAACTCTTATATAAGGAAAAGCGCTCCCGAGGACACATGGGAATATCGTCAAGCTAGTTTTCATCACGTTCATATGATTCGCGTTCGGTACTTTGATAATTTGACATGTGGGTGGACCGGTGCTTGGGTGTTGTTCTTACTTGAACAAGCATCCCACTTATGATTAACCTCTATTGCAAGCATCCGCAACTACAACAAAAAGTATTAAGGTAAACCTAACCATAGCATGAAACATATGGATCCAAATCAGCCCCTTACGAAGCAACGCATAAACTAGGGTTTAAGCTTCTGTCACTCTAGCAACCCATCATCTACTTATTACTTCCCAATGCCTTCCTCTAGGCCCAAATAATGGTGAAGTGTTATGTAGTCGACGTTCACATAGTACCACTAGAGGCTAGACAACATACATCTTATCAAAATATTGAATGGATGCCAAATTCACATGACTACTAATAGCAAGACTTCTCCCTTGTCCTCAGGAACAAACGTAACTACTCACAAAGCATATTCATGTTCATAATCAGAGGGGTAATAATATGCATAAAGGATCTGAACATATGATCTTCCACCAATTAAACCAACTAGCATCAACTACAAGGAGTAATTAACACTACTAGCAACCTACTAGCACCAATCCCGGACTTGGAGACAAGAATTGGATACAAGAGATGAACTAGGGTTCTGAGATGAGATGGTGCTGATGAAGATGTTGATGGAGATTGCCCTCTCCCGATGAGAGGAGCGTTGGTGATGACGATGGCGATGATTTCCCCCTTCAGGAGGGAAGTTTCCCCGGCATAACAGCTCTGCTGGAGCTCTAGATTGGATCCGCCAAGGTTCCGCCTCGTGGCGGCGGAGTTTTGTCCCGAAAGGTTGCTTCTTATTTTTTCTCGACGAAAGACTTCATATAGGAGAAGATGGTCATCGGAGATCCACCAGGGGGCCCACGAGGTAGGGGGCGCACCCTAGGGGGGGCGCCCCCACCCTCGTGAGCAGGGTGTGGGCCCCCTGGTCTTCATCTTTGGCGAGGATTTTTCATTATTTATTATAAGGTATTCCATGGAGTTTCAGGACTTTTGGAGTTGTAGAGAATAGGTCTCTAATATTTGCTCCTTTTCCAGCCCAGAATTCCAGCTGCCGGCATTCTCCCTCCTTATGTAAACCTTGTAAAGTAAGAGAGAATAGCCATAAGTATTGTGACATAATGTGAAATAACATCCCATAATGCAATAAATATCGATAGAAAAGCATGATGCAAAATTGACGTATCAAAACTTTTCCTTGTGCATCCATCTATTAGTCTGCACTTCGCATCTGCACACCCACCGAGTGTTTCAATTTATGCCAAATAATTTTTCCAGTTGAGTCGACTAGGTTGTGTCGATTGTAGTTTTGGACTAGTGGGGGCACGCAGAGTGCACCCACTGGGTGTAGTCCCCGAGGCCGCCGTCGAATGTGTGATTCGGCGGGGGCCTTGATAAAAATATCTTGTCCTTCAGTTCTTCCACTCGGTCTGGGCGGGCCATGTCAAGTGGAACCTGAACCAGTGGGGGCACACGGAGTGCACCCACTGGGTGTAGTCCCCGAGACCATGGTCGACTGCGGGCAGTCGGTTGGGATCTGAGAATAACTGTTGTCTCCGGAAATAACTTTGGTCTTCTTTTGTTTTTTTTCTTTTCTACTCGGTCTGGGCGGACCATGTCGAGTGGAACCTGTACCAGTGGGGGAACGATAAGTGCACCCACTGGGTGTAGTCCCCGAGACTACTGTTGAATGTTTGATTCTGCAGTAGTCTTAGAATTCTTTTCACTCAGAAGTAAATAAATTTTGATTCTGTCCACTGATGTATCTTTTTGCTGACTTCAGAAATCTTGTGAGCTCATCTCTAAATTTTCTGAATTCGAGGAGAAGCAGAGACAACTCAACCTTGACTTGGAGTTGGCCAAGAAGAACTTGCAAAAGGCTAAAGACGAGGCAGCTGGTATGGAAGGTAACCACCAGTCGACTGTCTAACTTGACCGACTCACAAGTCATCTCCTCATTCTTCTCTCTGACCCGAGTGTATATTTTCAGAGAAAATGAGGCAAGCTCTGGCACAGAAGGACCTTGATCTTTCTACAGCGCAGAAGGAGGCTCAGGAGAAAACAACACTTGCTGATAAGAAGCTGGCTTCAGTCGGGGCGCTGGAGGAAGACAAGGCCAGGCTGAAGACATCTCTTACTGAATACAATAGAGAAGTGACCCGTCTGAAGAAAGACAAAGTAGCTTTGAACGAGAAGATTGAAGGCATTTCTCGTAAGAGAAATGACCTGGAGGCTTATCTGGGAGCACTCGCCAAGAAGTTATTCCTTATGCTTGAAGGTATTTTTCCTTGTCCGACTGTTTTGTTGTTATCAAGTCACCATAAATCGGTCGACTCATTAGCTCTTTGTGGTTGCAGAATTCTTTCAAAACTTGGAGGAAGAAACTAAGTGAATCGAGATGAGCTTGGACCTCATAATTCCCCTGTCAATGATCAAGCTGCTATGAATGTGCTCCGGCTGGAATCCCGTATTGCTAGCGTTACAGACTACCTCTCTCGCCTAAAAGTTGCGGTGTCGCAGATTGACACGGCGCTTTGGCCAAGGGAGACGATCCAAAACGACCTTGAGTCTTTGATGAGTCGACTCAATGAGATCCCTGGTCAAGTGCAGGAATGGAAAAAGTCGTCTACTCGATGTGGTGCTGATGTAGCTCTGTCTCTTGTACACGTCCATTGCAAGGAGACCAAGGAAGAGAAGTTAGCAGCGATCAAGGTTGCCAACACCAAGAAACTTGACTTCCGGTCTTTTATGGAGACCTTCATTGCTGCTGCTACACGAATTGCAGATGGAATCGAATTGGATGAATTCGTCGAGCCTGCCAGTCCTCCTCCCGCGGAGTGAACAAACTTTATATGATCTGATTAAATTTGCCTCGGTATGCCGAGTGGTTTTGTAACTATAAAAACTCCTTCGGGCCTGATGCTCGAGCACTTTAATCTGTGGTCTGGAACCTCGTAGGATTTATATGAACTTAGTTGCTTTTGAATCTCTTGACTTTTGAGTGGAACTTGTTTCTCCAGTCTGAAATGTTACTAACTCTATGATGCATCTCAGTCAAGTGAACCATGGACAAGGGCATTTGGTGCCATCCATGACCTGCACCTCGTCATCCTTGCGGATCAGAATGGAGCGGATATTGTATTTGTGCCACAGCTATGAGGATAAGATCGTAGTCGATCCACACCTCGTTGTCCTTGCGGATCAGGATGGAGCGGACGTTGTATTTGTGCCGCAGCTATCAGGATAAGGCCACACTCGACCTACACCTCGTCGTCCTTGCGGATCAGGATGGAGAGGACATTGTATTTGTGCCGCAGCTCCGAGCGTGTTTTAAACTTAGGCGAGTACGGGACTGCAGCTAACCCTCCGAGTGGAAGGTTTGCTCTCCACTCGGTAGGATTTTTTAAAACTTAGGAAAGTGCAGGACTGTAGCTAAGCCCCCGAGTGGGAGGAATTCTCTCCACTCGATAGGATTTTTTAAACTTAGGCAAGTAGTGGACTGCAGCTAAGCCCCCGAGTGGGAGTACTGCTCTCCACCCGGTAGGATTTTTTAAACTTAGGCGAGTACTGAACTGCAGCTAAGCGCCCGAGTGGGAGGATTGCTCTCCACTCGGTAGGATTTTTTAAACTTAGGCGAGTAGTGGACTGAAACTAAGCCCCCGAGTGGGAGGATTGCTCTCCACTCGGTAGGATTTTTTAAACTTAGGCGAGTACTGGACTGCAGCTAAGCCCCCGAGTGGGAG
>NC_041380.1:82844074-82846026 GCF_002162155.2 Triticum dicoccoides
AGTGGGAGGATTGCTCTCCACTCGGTAGGATTTTTTAAACTTAGGCGAGTACGGGACTGCAGCTAAGCCCTCGAGTGGGAGGATTGCTTTCCACTCGGTAGGATTTTTGAAACTTAGGCGAGTACTGGACTACAGCTAAGCCCCCGAGTGGGAGGATTGCTTTCCACTCGGTAGGATTTTTTAAAACTTAGGCGAGTACGGAACTACAGCTAAGCCCCCGAGTGGGAGGATTGCTCTCCACTTGGTAGGATTTTTAAAACTTAGGTGAATCATATTCGCAGCTAAGCCCCCGAGTGAAAGGATCGCTCCCCACTTGGTAGGATTTTGTTTTTTGAAACTTAGGCGAATCGGGTTCGCGGCTAAGCCACCCATTGGGGTATTTTGGACACATGCAAAAGTAATAACAACCATTTAGGAGACTGCAAAACCATGTCTTTGATAAACAAACTGAAAGGTACTTCTTATTACCTCTCGACAGTCTGAATGCTTAAGTGTTAAAATGGCAGAGAAGCTCCGCATTCCAAGCACGCGGCTCGTCTTTCTTGTGTTCCACATTGCATAGGTGATACGCACTGTTGTGGAGCACTTTTGTGATGATGAAGGGGCCCTCCCAGGCGGGAGCAAGCTTGTGTGGACGTTGCTGATCCACCCGGAGAACTAGGTCCCCCTCCTGAAATGCTCGACCTCTTACATTCCTAGCATGGAATCGACGAAGGTCTTGCTGATAGATGGTCGACCTGATGAAGGCCATCTCTCTCTCTCTTCCTCTAAAAGATCAACATCATCTTGACGGGCTTGTTCTGCTTCTGCTTCTGCATCTAAGAAGAGCTCCACTCGCGGGGCATTATGGAGTAAATCAGTCGGTAGCACGGCCTCGGCTCCATAAACCAAGAAGAAGGGAGTCCGGCCAGTCGACCGATTTGGCGTTGTTCTCAGACCCCACAGTACTGATAGTAACTCATCTACCCAGGCACCAGACGCATGCTTGAGGTCGTGCATTAATCTAGGCTTCAACCCTTGGAGGATCAAACCATTTGCTCTTTTTCTTGTCCATTCGACTGTGGGTGAGCGACTGAAGCATAGTCGACCCGAGTTGATGTAGGGTAGGAACTCTATAGGCTGATCTTTCACGAAAGGAGCGGATCCCGCGATGAACACGAAGAACACGAGGAGGGAAACAAGGGGGAAAACACAAGGGGAACACAAGAGAACACTCAAACCAACAAGTATGATCACACATGCACTAGATCCATGAACACAAAGGAAGATACAAGATCCAAAGTCAACAATGGACGATACAAGAGGTAACCGGTCTTCTCCGTGAGGAGGTCTTGAATCCAACGTGGATCTTCTCCATAGAGGGGCCAGGGTCTCTCTTGTGGAGTAGATCCAATGTGTATGAGCAATGCTCTATCTCTAATCACTACAAAAAAAGACACATCCGTGACATTTTGGGCCAAACGAATTTTTTTTCATCATACATATGACACTTCTATGACGATAATTGTGACAAAACCCGGTATCATCATAGATGTGGTGGGCTCCTACTTCTATGACAAAAAATCATGACAAAAAATGGGCTTTTCGTCCTGGGCGGGCCAGAGACGCAGGTGCATGACATTCTTTGGGCCGTCCATGACGGAAAAAACCGTGGTAGAAGAGAGGGGGAGGAAAATTTCGGGGAGTTCCTGGTTACGGTGGGAGGTCGGGGGCCGAGCGATGCACGTTTCTCTCATACACATATGCACGCGTGTGCGAGGTGTTGGCTCTAACTGAACCCGAGCGAGCCGTTGGGCTCTAACTGAACCCGAGCGATTGCACTGCAGGCTACGCGTTACTGAACCCGAGCGATCGATCAATGGATGTTAACTGAACCCGATCAAGCGATTCCTTCGCTACTGCTGCTAACTGAAGCCGATCGATGTTGCCTCTGGGATGAACAGTGAGTGTTG
>NC_041380.1:82846286-82883492 GCF_002162155.2 Triticum dicoccoides
TGGCATTGCCTCTGGATGAACAGGACCCCGTGGTGTGGTGGAGGGATGGATGAACAGTAGATGGTGGACGGGTGCCCGTGGAAGGGTGGTTGAATAGGACCCCGTGGTGTGGAGGCCTGGATGAATAGTAGACGGTGGAGGGGTGGTTGAACAGTAGCCGGTGGAGTAGCGCGCGGTGGAGGCTGGATGAACAGGAGCCCGTGGAGACTGGAGGAGGTCAACGGTAGCCCGTGGAGGCTGGAGGAGGTCGATGGTGGAGATGAACAGTATCTCGTGGAGTCCCATTTTATGGTACGCCACACCCCTCCCGATGAACAGGACCCCTGTTTTGATCGTAGGATGTTCGTTTCGTCTGTTTTGCGGTACGACACACCCCTCCCGATCAACAGGACCCCCGTTTCGACTGTAGGAGGTCCGTTTCGTCCGTTTTGCGGTACGGCACACCCCTCCCGATCAACAGGACCCCTGTTTCGACCGTAGGGGGTCCGTTTCCTCCGTTTTGCGATACGCCAGACCCCTCCCGATCAATAGGACCCCGTTCAGGCCTCATTTCCATCGCTTGTTCCGTCCAAGCCCTCCCGATGAACACGACCACACATTCCGTTCCGACCTAGTCGGTTGGCTCCCACACGATCCGTTGCCTCCCGATGAACACGACACATTCCGTTGCCTCCCCATGAACACGACACATTCCGTTGCCTCCCCATGAACACAATGACGATGTTGCCTCCCCATGAACACGACGACGACGTTGCCTCCCCATGAACATGACGACGACGTTGTTTCTCCGTTCTGACCCAGCCATGTACACGAGCCCTGGCCGTACGTATGCGCGAGTAGCGTTCGAGACCCTGCCCATATGTACGTACGTGGCCGTATTTTCTTTCTTGCACCCTGGCCGTTGTACATACGTGTACATGCTACGTGCGCGCCTCTACTACGACACGTGCGTGCCTCTACATCGACTAGTATATATGTACGTACACGTTCGCGACCAGAATGACAACGCTACGTACGCTTCGACCAGGTGGGTCCCGACTGTCAGGAACTTCCTTGCATGTGAAGATGTAGCTGGTGGGTCCCAGCAGTCAGGGGGCGAATCGTTTTGTTTTTTTGCCCGGACACACTTCCTTGCATGCGAAGGTGTAGCTGGTGGGTCCCAGCAGTCAGGGGGAAATGTTTTTTCCGCAAAATACAGTGGCCGTCTGGTGGGTCCCCGCTGTCAGGTGGATGAATAATTATTTTGCACGTAATAAGGAGGCACTTCCTTACTGCGGCCGTGGACCCAGCTGTCAGCCTCTCCACGTACATTCCACGTCCGACAGAAGCCATTACTTGACCATGTTGACCACGCCGCGCTAAGAGCACCAGGGCGGTGGACGACGGCGAGGCCTAGGAAGGGGACGACGCGGAGCCGGGGAAGACGCGGCAGTGGATGCCCACGTGAAGAGGAGTACGAGGGTTCACTGATTCGCTGCGGTGTGAGGCTGCCGTCGCCGCAGAATAACAGGGGGTGTGGGTGAGTAGAGGGATGGCCTGGCCAGCGGTGGGAGTAGTAGGGGGCGGTGAGGCCCCCGCCACATCGCATACGGCTACGGGAGGCAGGAGCACGAGGCACGACAGGCGCTAGTTTGGGCGGCTGGAGCAAGAAGACCCGAGGTTGAAGAAGCACTACGGCCGTTGGATGGATATCATACGGTCACTGGAGCTAGAATCGTGCATATATTGACTAACTTGACAAAGCCCTCTGTCCCCGTCAACTTAGTAGGCCCACAAGTCTGCCTGCCACTATACTGGGTCCCAGCTAACAGGAGGAGTATTCATTTTTTTGTGCGTAATAAGGAGGCACTTCCTTGCGTGCGAAGATATAGCTGGTGGGTCCGAGCTGTCAGCGGCGGTAACGTTTTTTTCGCGAAATACAGAGGCCCTTTCGGTGGGTCCCTAATGTCAGGTAGAGGAATCATTATTTTGCGCGTAATAAGGAGGCATTTCCTTGCGTGCAGCCATGGACCCAGCTGTCGGCCTCTCCATGTACAGTCCACTTCAGATGCATGTCGGTCGTTGACCACGTTGACCAGGCCGCGCCGAGAGCACCGGGGCGGTGGACGACGGCGAGGCCTAGGAAGGGAACGACACGGAGGCAGGGAAGACTCGGCAGTTGTTTCCCATGCGGAGGGGAGTACGACTGTACGAGGGTTTACTGGTTCGTCTGCCGTCGCCGAAGAATAATAGCAGGTGTGGGTGAGTGGAGGGATGGCTAGGCCAGCGATGGGAGTACGGTGGGGCGGTGAGGCCTGCGCGGCAGCACAGCCGGCCGCGGGGAGGAGGGAGCAGGCAATCCTCCCACCGGTGCTTGTTTGAGCGGCTGGAGCAGGAAGAGCAGAGATTGAAGAAGCACGACGGTCGTTCGATGGACATCCAACAGTCACTGCTTGTGCGTCAACCTTTTTTTAGGAAAGCCTCAAATCTGTGGAAAATAGCATACAACCCATTTGCTAATTTTTAAGGTTTTTTTGGAGCCCGTATTCTTTTTGTTAGCATTACAACCCATATTGTGGCCACGGTTAAAAAAATATACGAAATTTTGCATATTTCAGTGCGGTCCGAACTGTTTTTAATCCTGAAATTTCGACTCGCATTCAAACTAATTTTAAAAATAAATGTATATCAATATAAAATCCAACAAATTCTCCACACATAAAAATTAATGTAATCGAAATGAAAAAAAAATATTTGAAACTAATTGCCGGTTTGATGTGTTTTAAAAATGTACAACCCATTTCTCATTACTGATGGGCCATTTTCTCGGCCAGCCGAATGAAAGCTCTGCTCGTCTTGAAAGATTTGCAGCCCAATAGGCCTAACAAAGCGACTTACTTGGCAAATCACAAAAAACTAGGCTGTGGCCGTGGACCCAGCTGTCAGTCAATTTGTTTTTTAGTCCATTTGGTGGGCTGGGTGAAACAATGATGTAGCATCTATGCAGCCTATTTAAATCCAATTTGCATTTTTCTCGAAATCCACGGACTTGCTGGGCTGGGTGAAAATATCATGTTGGGCTAGACGGAGAAATGTTATAAAAACATAAACACATGATTGCATGTTAGTAAAATCTTTGCAAGCTTATGTACGCAATCACTAGGAGTTAACTTGCCAAGTTATATATAAACAATTATTATTATTATTTTGAAAGAACTTTCAACTTACAAATAAAATATCATTTTAATTTTATGAGTTAATAGTACATGGGGTATTATTATTTTTTAGGCTAGACGTGGGACAGTTGAGTTGGTTCTAGGGGAAAGTACTTGGAGAAAACTCAGTTTACATCAAAAAAGAAAGTGGGAGAAAATTCAGAGACCTGCTGGGTCCACCTGAGGAGGGGAATATGTTGGGAGGAAGGAGATTCAAAGCATGGCAGCCGAGTGAACTAGTTTTTTACGGACAAGTGAACTAGTTTAGATACATAAGCAAATAGCCACTAAAAAAGAAATTAGGTTAATGGGTTCTTAAAAGAAATATTTCGGACAAAACGGATAATTACGACACATAGGCTAATGCATGAAACACTCAGATGATAAAGGTGCTTATAAACAGATAAAGTGCAACATCTAGACCTTCCTGGCACGCTTGATCATGACGCTGCGGCTATCCGTGTACTCGTATGTTACGGGAAGCAGACACGCTGTCGGTGTCAAAACTGGCAGATCTCGGGTAGGGGTCCCGAACTGTGCGTCTAGGCCGGATGGTAACAGGAGGCAAGGAACATGATGTTTTACCCAGGTTCGGGCCCTCTTGATGGAGGTAAAACCCTATGTCCTGCTTGATTAATATTGATGATATGGGTAGTACAAGAGTATATCTACCACGAGATCAAGGAGGCTAAACCCTAAAAGCTAGCCTATGGTATGGTTGTTGTATGATGAAGTTGTCCTACGGACTAAAACCCTCCGGTTTATATAGACACCGGAGAGGGTTAGGGTTACACAAAGTCAGTTACAATGGTAGGAGATTTTGAATATCCGCATCGCCAAGCTTGCCTTCCACGCCAAGGAAAGTCCCATCCGGACACGGGACGAAGTTTTCAATCTTGTATCTTCATAGTCCTGGAGTCCGGCTGAAGGAATAGTCCGGCTACCCGGACACCCCCTAATCCAGGACTCCCTCAGTAGCCCCCGAACCAGGCTTCAATGATGACGAGTCCGGCGCGCAGATTGTCTTCGGCATTGCAAGGCGGGTTCTTCTCCAAATTCCGTGTACCTGCTGAATAATGTCCGACTTTCGTAATGTAGCACACCTTGGCTTCCACGCCCAATAATGGCCGTCTTCCACGTGTTAAACGAATGCGAAAAGTCGGGGTGTTTTTACATCACCCCTAGCCGCATAAACGAGCCGCCTATTTAATGGGATGGGGATTCAGATCCAAACCACACCTTCTCCTCTCCGCGAGTAATCATCAGAGCGCCTCCAGCAAAGGTCCATTCCAACATGGCCAGCCGTCGCAGCTCCTCCTCTCGCCCTTCTAGTCCTAAACCTGGAGACTGGGAGAGGTGCTCCATCCCGCACAGCGAGCTAGTGTCGCTTCAGGCCAAGGGATTTCTCCCTCAGGCCTATATGGTCCCGGTCCGAGCCGGACTCGCCACCTATAATGGCGGAGAGCAAGCGGAGAGCACCCCCAATCCCTCCAAAGGAGAGCGGGTGTGCCTCGTCCCTTATCTAATAAGAGGACTTGGATTTCCAATTCATCCATTTCTTTGTGGGCTTCTGGAGTTCTACGGCCTCCAGCTGCATAATCTCATGCTCGCCTCTATATTGCATATCGCGGGCTTCGTCGCCCTTTGCGAGCTATTATTGGGTGTTGAGGCTCATTTCGCGCTGTGGAAGAGGTTATTCTACCTGGTGCCCCGCTCTCAAGAGGGGTCTATATATCAAGTGGGTGGAGCCGAAGTGTGGCGTCTCGCCGGGACCGGATATCTATCCGGAACCCCAAAGAAGGCATCTGAGGACTGGCGTTCGGAATGGTTTTATATAGATAATGTCCCGCTGCCGGATCCTATCCGAGCCGGTCTCCCTGAATTCAATAGTGCTCCCTTAAAGAAACGCCTAAGCTGGCATCCGCGGAGCTCTCAGAGAGAAGGCGACAGGGATGTCCTTCACCTGATGGGTCGGATAAGACTATTGGCTCATACCGGACTAACCATGATTGAAGTCATGGACGCATGCATTATGCGGGGGGTGCAGCCGCTTCAATATAGAGGCCACCCCATGTGGGATTTTGACGGGGAGGATGACGCCATCCGTTACAGTCGTAAGGGGCCAGCCTCAGCTGCCGCACTAGTAAAGATCTTATCCTCTTTGTACAAGGGAGAAGAGGAGGAATTCCTCCGCATCAACCCGCAGGGCGGATATTCTATGTACAACCCTCCGAGTTGGGTAAGTGGACAATTGTGCTTGCCCATCCATTTTATATTCCCATGATTAAATATGTAGTCTTCCGATTTCAACGCAGGAACTGCGTCAGGAAGTAAAGGATATAAACAGCCGTCCCCCACAGCCCGAGGATCCAGAACGGTCCCTCGATCCGGACTCCGAAGAGGATCCGGACATATCGGTGGAGCTGATTGACGGGGTGTTTCATCAGCTAAGCAAGGACAATACCTTGGTGGCCATTATGGCTGATTACCCAGGGTTAATCCCGGCCTCCCAGGTAACAGTGAGCGAAGTCTCATCCCCTTGAGAAGGAATCCATTCTCACGCATTTCAGTTTTCCTGACAACGACCGTGTTTTGCAGGGGAGGTTTCCGAGGCGGGAGGCCGAACCTGCGGCGGCTAGCCAACGAGGGGCCGCAGGGCCTCGTGGGGTAAAAAGGAATGTAGTCCGGACTGAGACGCTGGCGCAAAGGTATAGCGCACCCTATTTTTCCCTGGTGTTATTCCTTCAGGGCATATTAACGTTTGTGCTGTCCTCAGGACGAAGAGACCTCGCCGGACTACATCCGGAGAGGTTTCCAATCGCGCCTCCACCAGCCAGGCTCCAACGCCTGGCCCGGAAGCGGAAGCGAACACAAGGCGCGCACCGGATGCTCCTCCGACAGAGGATGCAGACAGGTTGTCTTCCACCAATTCTGAGGTGGAGAGTGCCATGAACCACAGGCGTCGCCGGACAGTTCTTCGCGACGCTTGTTTCTCCCAAGAGGCATTAGATGCCTTCAATTCGGGAGATGCGTATCTCCATGCTGCTCAAAATGGTTTAGCCCGAGCCATAGAGCAATATGTAAAAGACATACGGGTAAGAAAATTTTGGTAAATATATATATATACCAGTAGCCCCCGAGACTTGAAACAGTTAGAGTAACTGATTTAAGGATCATTTGTTATGTAGGTTCTTACAGAGAAGAATACCGTACTGTCCCGGGAGCTGGAAAAGTGCAAAGCCCAACTGGAGGCCGCACTAGCCGAGGCAGGGGAGCCCAAAGAGACCCCCTCTAGGAAGATACACTTCGAAAGATTAGTATCTTGCGAAGTGCGGCGTGGGTGTAAATCTGACAAATCATATTGCAGATGGCGCCGGACTAGATCCGGAGAGGCAACAACTCTTGCGCCGGCTAAAGGCCAGTGAGAGTATGTTGACAAGGGTGAGGCGGGAGAAGAATGATCTTGAGGATGCCAACACCAAGCTGGACGTTGAACTTAAAGATGTTCGTGGCCAGCTGTCGGACTCTACTAAGGAGAATCAGCGGCTTCGACGCAGCATATTTAGTAAGTGCTTAAGCGAATCTTTGAAAGAAAAGAGTTCGGCGAGGAAGTCGACTAACAGAGTAATGTCTGTAGGTATGCTAACGGGTCGTCCTGCGGAGGAGATGCCCGGTTCTACGGGTGACCTTCTTCCTGAGCTCTCGCAACTGCACGAGCGAGTTCGGCAGGCGATGCGAGGCATTGCCCAAGCCTTATAGCCTTCCCACGCCATGCCCGAGTGCCTTGGAGAGCTTTCGGAGAAGCTTAAGGGAGCTCGGCGGCGCTTTAGGTTGTGGAAGATATCGGCCTGCTGACAAGGCGCTAGGGAGGCCTGGGCCATGGTGAAAACGCAGTACACGAAGTCTGACCCAAACCACATGGCCAAGGTCAGACCTGTGGGGCCTGACGGGAAGGAGATCCCTGTAAGCTTAGTGTACGGCCAAGTAGAATTGGCCACAAAGTATTCCCAGCAGGACTGTAAGTTAGACAGCCTGTTAGATGGTATTGAAGAGGAATACAATTAGTCAGAGTGACTATGTAATTTTTAATTGACATGTGTAATGCCTTCTAGCCGGATTGTAGATCATTTTTCGTTGCCGACCTTTTCGCTTCAACCTCAGGACCTGACGGTCCGGAGTGTGTCCGAATACCCTACCGGTTATGTAAGAACCGGGATATGCATGGAGACCAGGCGTAGGGGTCATTAGTGCTTTATCAAACAAGTGCTCAACTAGTTATGTTATATTACATGGTTAGTAAGAAACATCTTCCAGAGAGAATAGTTCCGTTAGGGGTTCCTTTCTCTGGGAGGCATGCCCTAAAGTGCATGTTCGGACTGCAAACGCAGGAAAATCATCTGGGGGCATATATATATAAATAAGTAAAAAAGGTCATCTTTTAGTTCACCGACTGAATATTCCCTTAAGAACGCTAGCTTTCGGCTTCACCCAGTCTGAGGTACACATCCGGCTGATCCGGCAGTAACAATCGCAGAGGTGCTCCCTTTACCACCTAGCCGAACAATCGGGAACGTAGGGGTAAGCACAGGAGCCAGGCAACCCAGCTTGGCCAAAACTTAAGTCATATCGATGCATATAATGGTGAAGAAAAGGTACATGCGGAAGTTTGACACATGTGGTGGGCGTGAAGCCCGTATAAATAAGCTTCTGTTAAAGAAGCCCCCAGGTTTAATGAGCGCGAGTAGCACGTCACTTGAGGAGCCTTTAAGGGCTATAAAAGAAAAGAGGGGAAGGAGAGAAATGTAAGACAAAAAATGTAAAAAATGGACAGAGGAAGGAGACAAACACAAAGTCCGGCGCTAGGCGTAGAATCTTCGGAGACGGGCTGCATTCCATGGGTTCGGCTCGAGTCGGTTATCCGACGGATCTCGCAGGCGGTATGCTCCACCAGTCAGGACTTGGTTGATTATGAAGGGACCTTCCCACTTGGGCTTCAGCTTCTCCTTTTTCTTGTCCGGCAGGCGTAGAACTAATTCGCCAACGTTGTAGTTTTTGTCCCACACTTCTCTGCTTTGATATCTTCGAGCCTGCTGTTGATAGAATGCGGAACGGGCTTTTGCCACGTCGCTCTCCTCCTCTAAAGCGTCCAAACTGTCTTGCCGATCGAGCTCGGCTTCCCTTTCTTCGTACATGTGCACTCGAGGTGAGTCATGAATTATGTCGCAGGGCAAGACTGCCTCTGCGCCGTACACCATAAAAAATGGTGTGTATCCGGTGGTGCGATTCGGCGTGGTTCGCAGCCCCTAGAGTACGGAGTCGAGCTCCTCTACCCAGTGCGTGTTAGATTCCTTGAGGGACCGCACTAATCTGGGTTTGATGTCGCTCATGATGAGACCATTTGCACGTTCGACCTGACTGTTAGTTTGTGGGTGATAGACGGAAGCATAATCGAGCTTGATGCCCATGTTTTTGCACCAGAGTTTTACCTCATCGGCCGTAAAGTTTGTGCCATTATCGGTGATGATGCTGTGGGGGACGCCATAACAGTGTACGAACCCGGATATAAAGTCTATGACAGGTCCAGATTCGGCCGTCTTAACAGGTTTGGCTTCTATCCATTTGGTGAACTTATCCACCATGACCAGTAAGTATTTTTTCTTGTGGGTTCCGCCTTTAAGGGGTCCCACCATGTCAAGCCCCCAGACCGCGAAAGGCCAAGTGATGGGGATAGTTTGGAGGGCGGTGGGTGGCATATGGCTTTGGTTTGCAAAAAGCTGGCAACCGACGCATCGTTGGACCAAGTCCTAAGCGTCCGCCCGGGCCGTCAGCCAATAAAAGCCTGTACGGAAAGCCTTGCTTACAAGGGACCGAGCTGCGGCGTGATGGCCACCGAGTCCGGCATGAATT
The DNA here is from genome assembly GCF_002162155.2 of Triticum dicoccoides. NCBI lineage: Eukaryota > Viridiplantae > Streptophyta > Magnoliopsida > Poales > Poaceae > Triticum > Triticum dicoccoides. Next base: position 82,855,388 of record NC_041380.1, read on the forward strand.
TCAGCCAGCAGGTTCCGCCCTTCCTCTTCGGAGATGCACCTTTGAAGGACTCTGGTAGTGCTTTTCTTATAAAGTTCTCCCTCATGGACTTTATAGGCTTTAGATCGCCGCACTATACAGCGTGCCTCGTTTTGGTCCTCTGGGAGTTCCTGCCTAGTAAGGTAGGCTAGGAATGGTTCTGTCCACGAGGCGATAACGGCCATTAGTACGTGGGCTGAGGTTGTGATTTCATTTGCAGAGCCTCCGATTATGTCAGATTGTTCGGCGTCAGACAGTGTGGTTGGGTCCGGGCTAATATTGCCATGTTCCCCTTCCCATACTATGGATGGCTTGAACAGCCTTTCCAGGAAGATGTTGGGGGGACCGCATCGCGTTTTGCGCCAATGCGTGCCAGGACGTCTGCCGCCTGATTGTTTTCTCGGGCTATATGGTGAAATTCGAGCCCCTCAAACCGAGCTGACATTTTGAGGACGGCGTTGCGGTAAGCTGCCATTTTTGGATCCTTGGCATCAAAGTCTCCATTTATTTGGGATATCGCGAGGTTTGAATCCCCGTGCACCTCTAGGCGTTGAATGCCCATGGATACTGCCATCTGGAGACCATGTAAAAGGGCCTCATATTCGGCTGCATTGTTGGAGTCCGTGTACATAATCTGGAGTACATATTGAACTGTGTTCCTGTGGGGGACGTCAAAATGACGCCGGCCCCTAGTCCGGCCAACATTTTGGAACCGTCGAAGTGCATGATCTAGTTTGAATATGTGCCGTACTCTTTAGGCAGTTCGGCCTCCGTCCATTCTGCGACGAAGTCGGCCAAAACTTGCGACTTGATAGCTCGCCGTGGCCTATAAGTTATGTCGAACGGGAGGAGCTCGATGGCCCATTTTGCAATCCGGCCCGTTGCGTCACGGTTGTTTATAATATCGTTGAGTGGTACTTCCGATGCTACTGTGATTGAACACTCTTGAAAGTAGTGTCGTTGCTTCCGGGATGCCATGAATACCGCATATGCAATCTTTTGATAATGTGGGTACCGTGATTTGCATGGGGTGAGGACAGTGGACACATAGTAAACCGGCTTTTGGAAGGGGAATTTGTGTCCGTCCGTTTCCCGCTCGACGATGAGTACTGCGCTGACAACTTGATGGGTTGCTGCAATGTACAATAGCATTGGTTCGCCGATGTTTGGCGCGGCCAGGACGGGGTTTGTTGCCAATATGGCTTTTATTTCCTTGAGTCCGGCCATGGCGGCATCTGTCCACTCAAAGTGTTCGGTGCACCGAAGGAGGCGATAGAGGGGTAGCGCCTTTTCTCCCAACCAGGAGATAAAGCGGCTTAGAGCCGCCACGCATCCGGTTAATTTTTGTATTTGTTTGAGGTCCTTTGGGATATCCAATTGTGACAAAGCTCGGATCTTGGCTGGATTTGCTTCGATTCCTCTATCGGATACAATGAAGCCCAAGAGCTTTCTGGCTGGAACGCCGAAAATGCATTTTTCCGGATTTAGCTTGATGTCATATGCTCGGAGGTTGTCAAATGTAAGCCTCAAGTCGTCTACTAGAGATTCGACATGTCTTGTTTTTACGACCACATCATCCACGTATGCCTCTACTGTTTTGCCAATCTGGTTTGCCAGACATGTCTGAATCATGCGCTGATATGTTGCACCGGCGTTTTTGAGCCCGAAAGGCATTGTGTTGAAGCAGAATGGGCCGTATGGGGTGATGAATGCCGTTGCGGCTTGGTCTGACTTGGTCATCTTGATTTGATGGTAACCGGAGTATGCATCGAGGAAGCACAACGAATCGTGTCCTGCAGTGGCGTCGATAATTTGATCGATGTGGGGGAGGGGGAAGGGATCCTTTGGGCAAGCCTTGTTAAGGTATTTTAAGTCAACGCACAGGCGCCAGGATTTGTCCTTCTTTGATACCATCACCAAGTTTGCTAGCCAGTCTGGATGTTTTATATCTCTGATGAATCCGGCCTCCAATAGTTTGGCTAGCTCCTCTCCCATTGCCTGTCTCTTGGGCTTAGACAAATGCGGAAGGGCTTGTTTGACAGGTTTGAATCCTTTTAGGATATTTAAGCTGTGTTCGGCCAGCCTGCATGGGATTCCTGGCATGTCTGAAGGGTGCCAGGCAAAAATGTCCCAGTTCTCCCGTTGGAATTCTCGCAGTGCGGCGTCTACATCGGGGTTTAATCATGCCCCGATGGAAGCTGTTTTACTGGGGTCCGTTGGATGGACCTGGAATTTGACTATTTCATCCGCTGGTTTAAAGGAGGTGGACTTGGGTCTTTTATCGAGTATCACATCGTCCCTGTTTATCGTGGAGCGTAGCGTAGTCAGTTCCTCAGCCGCTAGGGCTTCGGACAGTGCCTCAAGGGCCAATGTGACTGTCTTGTTTTCGACGCGGAGTGCTATGTCCGGATCACTAGCGAGAGTGATGATTCCATTCGGCCTGGGCATCTTGAGCTTCATGTACCCGTAATGGGGTATTGCTTGGAAGATTGTAAACGCTTCCCGCCCCAGCAGAGCGTGGTATCCGCTACTGAACGGGGCCACTTGGAATGTGACCCCTTTGGACCTATAATTATCCGGCGTGCCGAACACCACATCTAGTGTGATTTTTCATGCACAGCGCGCTTCCCGACTGGGGATTATTCCTCTAAAGGTTGTGCTGCTTCGCTCAATGCGGTTCCTGTTTATTTCCATTTTTTGAAGGGTTTCCTCATAAATGAGGTTCAATCCGCTGCCTCCGTCCATGAGTACCTTGGTGAGGCGAAAGCCGTCCACTATAGGACTGAGTACCAATGCAGCTGGTGCTCGAGCTGTTCGGATTTTAGGTTCATCACTGGCATTAAAAGTAATAGCCGTGTCACTCCATGGGTTTATTGTTGCTACTTGATAGACTTTGGCAAGGCTGTGGAGTGTTCTTTTTCGCATATTATTTGATGTGAAAGTCTCGAAGACTGTTAAGACTATACTGGAGTCCCTGAGGTGGTTTTCTGCGGCCTCTGGAATTAGGAGATCTTCGCCCCTTTTGGCCATCTGCCAGAGTATCCAACATGCTCTAAGGCTATGAGTTGGAGTGGCATCCTATGTACTATGAATTTTACAGGGTCCATTAAGCCATCCCTCTAGTACGGTTCCATGCCCTGTAGAGGGTTTTGGTTTTTTGGTTTTTAACCCGGGTGTCTGATGATGATGCACCCTTTTATTTCGGACGAGGTTTCTATTCAGGGCCGGATTGTCCCAAAATTTAGTTTCGGTTTTCTGGGCGCTTTCCATCGCACAGTACTTTTGTACTATGGACGCCAAGTCAGAGAAGCGTGTAATATCACGACGACCTGTGGCGTTGAGGATTCCCTTGTCCGTGCAATTATTGCAAAAGATTGAGATTGCGTCTTCCTCGCAGCAGTCCTTTATCTTGTTCATAACCAGGAGGAATCTTGCCCAGTAATGATGTACTGTTTCTTCGGGCTTTTGCCTAATTTGGGATAGATCACTTATGTTCGGGTGGGTGGGTGGAATTAAATCCAGAACTTCACCCAATCTAAGACTCGGAGGCCAAGGAGTTTCCGAACTCTGAAGTTTGGATTCTTGGATGTTGTCCAGTGAATCTAGCCCGTTGCCTAATTCTAAGTTCAGGTCTTGAGTTACATCCTCCCCTCCACGGGTATCCGGCTTGGAGGGATCGGGAATCCGGACGTAGCTAGTCCTTAAGATAGATGAAGAGTCGCCACACTGTGCCTCTACCATGGCAACGTGATGGGTGACTTGGGGAGAATTAATTTCTCTTAGATCGGGTTTAAGCCCAACCTGGTCATAATCCGTAGTGACCCCCAAGGCGGCGATGCAATCCAAGAGCTCGTTTACGGAAGAGAGCTCCATTGGATCTAACTGCTCGACGAGTTCCGAGCTGACGTGAAGATTGCTTTTGATGACCCGAGAGGTCACCGTCGGCGCAACAGCCGAACAGGTGGTCATGAGAAAACCGCCTAGCCGGAGAGTTTGGCCGACAGCCAAGGCTCCCTTAGTAACGGCGCCGTCTTTAAAGACAGGAAGAGGCATCCTTCCTGATTGCGACGGCATAGAGGAACTCTCAATGAAAGCACCAATGTCGGTGTCAAAACCGGCGGATCTCGGGTAGTGGGTCTCGAACTATGCGTCCAGGCCGAATGGTAACAGGAGGCAAGGAACACGATGTTTTACCCAGGTTCGGGCCCTCTTGATGGAGGTAAAACCCTACGTCCTGCTTGATTAATATTGATGATATGGGTAGTACAAGAGTAGATCTACCACGAGATCAAGGAGGCTAAACCCTAAAAGCTAGCCTATGGTATGGTTGTTGTATGATGAAGTTGTCCTACGGACTAAAACCCTCCGGTTTATATAGACACCGGAGAGGGTTAGGGTTACACAAAGTCGGTTACAATGGTAGGAGATCTTGAATATCCGCATCGCCAAGCTTGCCTTCCACGCCAAGGAAAGTCCCATCCGGACACGGGACGAAGTCTTCAATCTTGTATCTTCATAGTCCTGGTGTCCGGCTGAAGGTATAGTCCAGCTACCCGGACACCCCCTAATCCAGGACTCCCTCACACGCCCTCATGTCCAAGATCCGCCTGTACATGTCGTAGCATGCGTATGCATCCTTGGCCGCGTAGTTAAGTAGGCTAGATTCAGAGGTACGTCCCACGTGTTCAGGTCATCTTCTTTCATGTTGGCGTATCAGGGGTCGATGATGGTCTCGGCGAGGTCAACCACGGAGTCCTTCTCCCGCCCTTTGCTGATAATCTTGTATTGCTTCTGGATGTTGACAAGCTTGTTGCACCAGATGGCCGAATCGTCGTGTTTTTCCTTCTTTCCACCGTAGCGAAGGTGCAGTCGGCGCTGCCGATGAAACAGGCGAATGCTCCAGAACCTGGTGCAGCCATAGGACTGAGGCGAGGCAGAGCTTCACCGAGTCCGTATCGTTGGTGTACATCACATTCAACTTGGTGCAACCATAGGACTGAATGGCAAACTTAAAGGGGAACTCCTTGCTGAAGTCCATATCCAGCAGGCTCACCCATCGGATCGCCATTGGAGTCTCTTCGAGTGAACGAGTGTGTAGGCAGTGGCAGCAGTTCGTTTTTCAGCTCTTGGGGAACTGGATTCAACAGTAACCTGAGTGTGTACAGGCGACAACAGTTACTACCCCTCCCTCGTCCGCTGCATGCCCGGCAGAAGATGCACCCTCGGCCACACGTCGGTTCACGAGCGGGTCTGTATTGGTACTGTAATAACAGGAGTTAGTGGTCACTTTACTTAAATTTAATTAGCTTTAATAGAAATTTGTACTTAAAAGAAGCAATGCATTCGCTCGTTCTATCAGTTCCACAGGATCAACATGCACAACAATTAGAATTATTATTCTCAGGACACACACGACCAGCACATTTGTCGCACTTTCACAAAGATAATACTATAAAAGTTTGAACTGTTTGTTATGGTTGTTGTCCTCTGCATCATCATGCCGTGTTTCCTAGCTTGCAAGATTCAGAACCAACAAATAAGATCCAAATAATAACTACAAAAAAGATGCCTACACATCTCATTGATTCCCAGCTTGCAAGATTCAGAACCAACAAATAAGATCCAAATAATAAGTACAACAAAGATGCCTACACATCTCACTGATTCCCAGCTTGCAAGATTAAGAACCAACCCATTAGAGCCTTTTGATAAAGTGAATATCGGGATTAAATCCATCTTGGTTAGCCATGTCATACAATCGAAGAACTTGACGAATGCTCTTGACTGTCACAACATCTGTATTTGAGTATTCCTGTTTGCACAACATGTTTGCACAGCACAAACAAGGAGATAGGAGAGCATGATTTCGCTTTAATAGCGGCCTCCTTGAACTCAACCTCCAGCTCTACTTGGATGAGGTCTGCCTGGAGTTCCATGATTCAATTTATGCGCCTTTTTATGCAGTTCACCTGAAATGAAGCAAAGATTGCATCATTGAGCTAGCAAGAAGTACTTGCTCTTGTGAGCTGGCAGGTTCTTCTTTAGTAGTTGCACTAAAATTGAGGAACATTAAGGTTGGCTGTCCGGCTCATGTAAGGTGCAACTATAATTTTATTATCCTTTTGTGCAGTTCCACTAAAATAAAGTGCCATTGTGGTGACAGTGACGGCTCCATCTTGCAAAGGCTAATAAAATGTTGCATGAGATTACCAGCAGAACTTGACGGAGATTTTGGAAACTCCAATCACCATTTTGTGCAGTTCCACCAAAACTGAGAGATGTTGCCCACGTGACATTTTAGTTGAACTACACAAGACACTCATTCCAAAAAAAGTGTTTTGTGCAGTTCACCAAAAGGTTACAATAGCAACAAGGTGAAATGGATATCCCTATCTGCACAAAAAGATAGAAAGTAAATAGTTGCTGGTCAGTAAGAATATACAAAACATATACAAAATGAAAAGAAGCATCTTAATTATGTTCATGGCAATCACGCAAGGACAGTAGAAATTTTTAAACGTCAGCAATGCTTCATGTTACCAGAAGCATTACGATCAAAAATGAGATTCCTCGAATATGGGATTACTTTAATGGTGGCATTGCTTGTTTACCGGACATAGTAAATCAACAGCAGCTAAAGAGTTGGTTTAAGGGCATGGGACCGTGGGGACACCAGGACACTCAGCAGCGTAAAGGAGCAACTTACTTACCATACTAGGGAAAACAGCAGGAGTGCCATTGTACTATGTGAGGGCATCAAATCTAATCTTGGAGACCTTTTACTATGTGAGGGCAGCAAATCTAATCCTGGAGACCTTTTACTATGTGAGGGAAGCAAATCGAATCCTGGAGACCTTTTACTATGTGAGGGCAGCAAATATAATCCTGAGACCTTTTACTATGTGAGGGCAGCAAATCTAATACTGGAGACCTTTTACTATGTGATGGCAGCAAATCTAATCCTGGACATACTCTGTTGACTTGTCCACTAGCCGCCACTTTCTATCCTTTTTTCAACCAATAATAGATCTGTTCCTTATCCAGTTTGTACTGCGTTTTCCCATTATTTTCCTTTTCAACCAAGAGACCAGTTGGGTATCCGGTCTCTACTACTTTCACCATATTATTTCCTCTTTGAATCAAGTCCTAGATTCATGCTACAACTTTCCCCCCTTTCTTCGTTGTTTGAACAAAGCCCTAGATTCGAATGCATGAAGTAGCTTTACCTCTAATAATACTAAAAATTTAGGTGGCTTTGGAAGAGCTGATGGGAGTAGAAACAGATGCACATGCAGACACGTGGGGAGCTGAGGCAGTAGAGCAAGGCCTCTTTCGAAGAACTTATACCTGAGGGTCGCCAGAATGTCGGCGGCGGCAGGTCGGATCTGCGGACAATACGACAGGGAGGAAGAAGGACCGGAGGACCTCCCGAGCCGGCCATGTGTTGGAGAGAACGGCACAGGCAGAGGATCGGGCCCCTCCGGTAGCTGTGGGTTTCCTCCCTCGGCGGCGATGACCGTGTGAATGATGCACCTTTTAGTCCTCTACACACACCGACCGAAGGGATCCGGCCAGATCTGTGACCAGCGGTGAGCAGAGAGAAAATGTCGCTACCGCTGTCTTGTTTATATCTGGAGAGGATGAGAGAATGAAGAGAGCAACCCTAGTAAAGCAAGCGCTCATGCCCCTGTGTCCATATATAGTGGAGTGATTATCTTTTTTCTCTCCACAACAAGCGTTTCAATTTGTGTACGTGGCATTAAAGAAAAGAAACTCTCTATTTAAGGTGACTAATGTATGACTCCTACTTACTACTAGTAGTACTACATTATTGTTCACTTGTGCTCCCCGCCCCTCCATTCATTGAACAACCCCACGGGTGAATAAACATACAGTAAGTACTGTATTTATATAGAACGAACAAACTCGAACTATTTTCACGTAGTTAAAAGTTGAGGGCAGGGCTTTTCCCGGGCAATACGCGCGGCAGTTTTCGGGTAGGGCTAGAAGACTATTTTAATTTTTTTAAAAACTTCAAGACAGCCACATAGCATGGAGCTGACCCCAACGATTTAAGCTTACAGGCACGGTACACGCTATCCTAGACTACTATACACAAGAAACTGCCACACGAGCGTCCGGGCTACGCTTGGCTCTTGGCCTCTTCGGGAAGTCGAACAATGATGGAATACTACTGCACTGGAGGAGTACTATAGTACGCTTCTGGCCATCTGACACCGATTGAACTGTTGCATGTCCACCGCGTGCGGGAGGGAGAGCGTGTAGCGAAAGCTTCTCATAGTCTTGCCAGCCACCATGCTCATGGGCGAGGGAGGGACGCTCCTGCCTTTGCGTGTATGACAGGTGGGCCCCACAGGTGTGTGGCCAACCTGTCATACAGCCAAAGGCAGGTGCAGTTAAGTCCGCGAGGGAGAGGATAATCAAACTTCTCGTTGATGTACGAATTGACGCGACACATCAAAGCACTGCACTCGATATATTTCAATAATTTGCGTGTGTGACTCCCAGTTGCAGAGGTCGAGGTCATCATCCTCCTTTTCAAGAAAAATACACGTGTGTGTGAGAGGACGAGTGCGTGCGTGCACCTCTTCTCTTCCTGTATAACGTACTACTAAACTCAGAGTACAAGTTTTTGTTGGTGGCACGATGGTGCGTGCGAGAAGTCCCGAGAGATAGGTTTAATGCATTAATTGCAATGCATGCATGCATAAATTACATGCATTGGTCAATTTTCTCTTAATACTTGCATGCAATGATTTAATGCACCTTGGAATCTGAACATGTGTTGGGGACAACCAAATTGAGCCTTATAAAATGGAAAAACTAAAATTTGGAGATAAGCCCTATAAAACCGGAAAGGAGGGAGTAGAAAAAGAAGTACTCCATCCGGGAATAGTGCCGCACTTCGAAACTAGAACTGTTAATAAATTTTGAGCTCTCATCTCGTCGCATTCCAAATTACTCCACGCTATATTGAATTGCAAACCTGTTCACACCGATCACAACCTAAATGGTTTCCCACTTAGGAGAGTATTAGTACTCGATTATAAATACTAGTATGCCAAGATGACTGCACATTCCTCCTCAACTCCTCATCCACAAAAACAAACAAGTCATTCAGCATCCTTCCCTTGCGTCTGCCATGGCCATCGTGAGTTCTGGGTTGAGAGATTGCCACCAGGGAGAGGTGAGCATGGAAGCAGAAGCACGAGAGATGTCCTGCCTTGCTGCAAGAGCAGCCGACATGTCCCGCCACGCGGAAGTAGCAGCACAGAGGTCCCGCCGCGCCGCTGAAGCAGCACGAAGGTCCTGCCGCACCGTTGATGCAGCAGACTGGTCCAGCCGCACCGCGGAAGCAGCAGAGATGTCCCGCCATGCCACGAATGTAGCAGAGATGTCTCGCCACGCCATGGCGGCCTGGGAAAATTTCTCGCGGGCAGGCGACGACTGTTACAGGCGCATGCATGCGATCGTCCATAGCTATATGGATCAGATCTCCGGCTCGACAAGGTTGCAGGACAACATGATAGCCTCGTTTGAACAGGCTAGTGGCGTCATCCGATAACTAAGGGAGGGCAATGAGAGGCTCCGGGCCAAGCGCGACCTGCTGAGGGAGAAGATCGTCCGAAGTGCAGACTTGTAGGAGGAGACCAGTGCCTTGTTGAAGAAACTTATGGACGAGAATGACATGCTCCGCAACGAGCGCCAAAGGCTGGTGGAGGAATCCGTGGATGTTCTCAAGAAGCGTCTTGAGGACATGAAAGAGCTCATTTCCGCTCGCCATGGAGACTAGTTTCCTAGTTTCTTTTGAGGTAATAATCGGTTTAGGATGTGTATTGTGTCGTTGGTTGTGAAATGTTGGGTTCTAGCGCGGATGTTTGGCCTTTGTTGGCCTCTTGGGATGTTGCGATTTCAATCTGGTAGCTTTTAGTCCTGGCTGGAGTTGTGCTGAACTTCTTGTGAATTGGGGTGGTTTTCAGTAATGAAAATCGAAAGGGGCAAGCCCTTCTTTGATAAAAGAAAATTAATCGTCCTTATATATTCATCAGTCTTGCTATAAGTCGCAGTAGATGCTATATAGGTTCGTCGGATCTTACATCAAGATTCGTGCTTTCAGATTTTCTTTTTTCTCTCTTAAATCTCAGTCGAGTGTGACATAGCCACGCCATTAAACAGAGGCTTGGGCGCCATTAATGGAGACCTTGGGAGAGAGGTGGACGGCAGATGGAGGTCAAAGGGCTCTCCTCCCGATAAGCACGCACAGGGGTCTGATCGCACGCCTCTTGTACTCAAATAGCTACCCTGCACGACGCCTCCTAGCTAATAAAAAATGGGGACGCGTGGCGGCACGTAAATAGAACTAGTAAGTAGAACGCCCACGGTTTCAATAATACTTGTGTTTCCGATTGTAACGTGACAACACTTGTTCCAAAATGACTTTGTTGATTGTTAATGTGTGCGCCTTCGCAAATCGGACTGCAAATTTACCACAGCATGTTGGTGCCATGTCATGGCACCAAGCCAAGTTTCATTATTTTCATGCGTGTTTTGGATTTATAGGAATTAAAGAATTAAGTTTCTCGATGTTTCCAACCCAGCCACGACGCCCAGAATTTTGAATTTCATTCCCATTTCCTGCATGGAACCTAGAAATTTACCCAAGGACACACATGTGATTTTTCAACCAACATTGGTGCACTGGAACATGTGCTTGTATTTCAAATTTGAATTACGCACACAAAGGTGACACGTTCCCTCCCAGAACCACGAGCCTTCTTGAGAGAAGCTCCGATTTGCAAGAAGCTTATACCAAAATTTGTTCCTATTCGGCCATTTTTTAGCACGGCATGGTACTACCATGACATGACACCATGCCAAGTTTCATGATTTTAAAACCAAGTTTCTCAATGTTCTCGACCGAGCCACAATGCCCAGATGTTTGAATTTTATTCTCATTTTTTTGCATGGGACCTACTCCCTCCTTCCATCTATATAGGGCCTAATGTGTTTTTCAAGACAACCTTTGACTATTGACAAGATTAATAGCACATGAGATGTATACTATGAAAATTATATTATTGGAAGCTCCTTTGACATACAAAATTGAAGGTATGCTTTGTGTAAGTTGCATGTCATATATTATTGCTCTAACGTTTGGTCAAAGTTAGCCTCGAAAAATGCATCAGGACCTATATAGATGGAAGGAGGGAGTAGAAATTCACCCGAGGACACAAATGTGATTTTTCAACCAACTTTGGTGCATGGGAGCATGTGCTTGTAGTTCAAATTTGAATTATACACATTAAATGACCAAAAACTCAATTAATGCGTAAATAAGGCCAAACGAAGCCGGAATAATTCCAAAATTTAACAGGGCACTCATGTAGTTCTATGTTGCCTTTGTAAATAAGCTCAAGGGGGACAATGTATATCGTTTCGCACTCAAAGGTGGCATGTTTCCTCTCAAAACCACGAGCCTTCTTGAGAGAAGCTTCGGTTTGCAAAAGCTTATACCAAAATCTGTTCCTATTCGGCCAATTTTTTTACCACAACATGGTAGTACCATGACATGACATCCATGCCAAGTTTCATGATTTTCAGACGTGTTTTGGATTTACAAGAATTTTAAAACCAAATTTCTCAATGTTCTCGGCCGAGCCACGATGCCCAGATGTCTTAGTTTTATTCTCATTTCTTGCATGGGACCTAGAAATTCACCCGAGGACACAAATGTGATTTTTCAACCAACTTTGGTGCACGAGAGCATGTGCTTGTAGTTCAAATTTGACTTATGCACATTAAATGACCAGAAACTCAATTAATGTATAAAAAATGACAAACGAACCCGGAATAATTCCAAAATTTAACAGGGCACTAATGTAGTTCTACGTTGCCTTTGTTAAGAAACTCAAGGGGGGGTAGCGTATATCGTTTCACACTCAAAGGTGACACGTTCCCTCTTAGAACCGCGAGCTTCCAAATCGGCCCAATTTTTTTACCACAACATGTTAGTGCCATGACATGACACCATGCCAAGTTTCATGATTTCCAGGCGAGTTTGATTTACATGAATTTAAAATCAAAGTTTCTTGATGTTCTTGGCCGAGTCATGACGCCCAGATGTTTGAATTTCATTCTCATTTCTTCCATGGGACCTAGAAATTCAACCAGGGACACACATGTGATTTTTCAACCCACTTTGATGCACCGGAGCATGTGCATGCAATTCATATTTAGATTATGCACATTAAAAGTCCAGAAACTCAATTAATGTATAAAAGGCCAAATGAACCCGAAATAATTCCAAAATTTAACAGGGCACTCATATAGTTCTATGTTGCCTCTGTAAATAAAATCAGGGGGGAGGCAGCGTATATCGTTTCACACACAAAGGTGACACGTTCCCTCTCAGAACCATGAGGCTTGTTGAGAGAATCTCCGGTTTTGCAAGAGGCTTATACCAAAACTTGTCCCAATTCAGCCAAAAATTATATGTATGAAAACAGGGTTTAGATTATCCCAAACATCATGCTACCTAGACCAATAATGTACTATGATTTGAATTCAACATAAAATGGATACAAATATTTGAATTCGAGAGCGTATGGTACATGTAGTTCATAGTTAAATATGATTACTACTATATGTATGTTTTTTGTTATCAAGATAATATTTAACTTATTGTATAACTTGACAACAATTGTATTCAAGTAAGGAAAATTGATTCAAATTTAGTCCATATGGTAGACGACAATATATATGTCCACATGGTGGAGTAAAATGTTCATATATGATGGAAGATCAAAATGTACGACTACATCAATTATAAACCGCAAGGTCACCTAACGATATATTCGAATTCAACATAACGTGGATTCAAAAATTGAAATTCGAGATCATGGCATCTGGAATCATATAAAAGGGACATTACTCTTTCTTTGGTGGGAATTGATTTGTTTTTTGTTGTTGTTGAGGGAAGTGCGAATCGATTTGGTACTGTGCAGGGTAATCTTGTTCTCTCGATTTTTTTAACATTTTTCTTGTATTTTTTTCAATGGCATCTATAGCAATATAGTAAAAGGGGACATGACTCTCTTGTGTCTTGTATGAATTGTTTTTTTACATGTTAAGTTTGTCCTGCCGAACAAGGAATCGACACCTTGTTATCCCGAAATTTTCAAGCTCAAGTATCTTTTGTCTCACCTGCTTTGAAACTCCCGCTTCTTCAACCCGCGCCGCGCCTTGTTGAAATTTGGCTGCGCGCGAGAACTCCCTCCTCATCCGAAATCGCTCCCGCAGCCCAGACACGCGAAATCCCCCTTCTACCCCTCAACCGGAAATGAAGTTCCACGTCGCGGTGTCAAAACCGGTGGGGGTACGCTGGTAACTTACCCTACATTTCGGACAAGTGCGTCCCTAAGCTTGGCTCACCCGTCCCCCTTCTCCCCCCCATTCGTACACCGAGGCTGCCAAAACCCGCGAAACCCCATGCTCCTCCGTCGGCCTCCCGACTGCTGCCCAGCCGGAGACTCTTCCCCGACTACGTCGTCCACCGCAACAGCTCGCCGTCCCTCATCCACCGCACCGGATGAGGATCCATTGTCGATCTCGTCATCCCGCCGGATCAGCCACCCCGTCCTGCACCTCCAAGGAGCTGCCCCGATGTTCGCCTCGTCTATCGCGCCACCTCAATCCCCACAGCGCCGTCTTGACCTGCCCCACCGGAACCGCAACACCCTCACCAATTCCTCTGATGAAGCCGAGGACAACTCGGCGCCACCAAGGAGGTTCTGCACTCACCGCTGCATTTTATCTTTTATTCGATCTCACGGGGCTGCCGGTGCTCGATACCGAGCAGACATGGCATGTCTCCATCGACGGCGCCGTCGCCGGCCACATCATCCACGGTGTCTCTCCCCCATGTCGTTGCTTCCTCAGCGGTGACTTCCACAACGGCACTAGCTGCAGCTGCTCTGGCTCTCGCTCGCGCTGCGGCTCTATTCTTGTTGTTGGTCGCGCTGCTGCACTGCTCCTGCTTTCGTTCGTGCTGCTGCTTTGCTCTTGCTCTCGCTTGCGCTGCTGCTGCTACTGCACGACCTCCGGCAGCTACAGGAGTTGCTACTTTAGCACTCGCTCACGGTGCTACTACACGACTTGCTCTCTGCTGGAGCGTTTGCTAATTTAGATCACTGCTTCTCTTCTACTAGTGCTCGAATGCCCTAAACATCTATTGCAATGCTCTGTTACTAGTTCAGTCAGTTTCAACAGTAAAATTCAGTTTCGACTGTGAAGTTCATTTTCTTCAGTTAAGTTCAGAGTGAACAGTACTTATAGCATCTGTCGGAGCAGTCGTGGCGCGGCTGATGTGTTTTACATCTAGCACTTTTTGGTGATGTATTTTACATCATCTATTGCAGATGATATTAGGGTCCCACTTCAGATTAACGTTGTCTGTCTTGTCATGCTTCAGCCTCATCGCCGTACACCTTAGCGGAGCTGCTCCAACGACGGAACCGTCCATCACAGCGGAGCAGTACCCTCGGCGCTGTTTCCAGAGGCCTCGGATCTTCTTCCCCGCCTCTGACAGTCACACCAGCATCATCACCATCCTCCACGTGCAACCCGATGATGCTGAGGTCCACAAGGCTATGCCAAAGAGGTTGTACACTCGTCACATCACTTTGTTTCTCCATTCCTCTGTTCTTCCAATTCATGTGAGCCAAACACCCAGGTTGACTGAAATCCTATGTTTACAAATGCTCTGTTTTGCACGTGCATTCCTATCCTATTCCTGTGTTTTTCCTGTCCCTGCGTTTATAGAATCCTCCAATTCTAAGGAGCCCTTACAGATTTACTTCATTTTCAGATAGGCGTCAAAGGAAACTCTGTGTGTTATGTCCTGCTCCTACCATGTCATCATCCACCCCACCTGAGGTGCACCATCGATAGAAGCGTTCACTGCAGCAGAGATCCCCCCTACAGACTTCCTTTCGCTGCCTCAGATCATCTTCCCGTTGCCGGCAGCCACGCCAACTGCATTACCATCATCGACTTGAGCAGATGAACCTGAGGACTACATAGCTCCGGAAGAGAGGTCGCAGTCTTTCGTGTTTGCTTACGTTATACATCAGTTATTATTACCTGCTACTTTATCCTTAAATCTTGAGTTTTGAATTGCCCATGGGTCTCATATCGAGCCAGAAACGAATAGTATATGTCTACTATCTGGTTCATCTGTGTCTTCTATGTGGTTCATGTTGGCTGGGCAACAAACAATAGATGATCCATTGTCTATCTTTTTAAACTGAAGCTATAATCTACCTGCTATCATTAGTTTTGGATCCATCCACTCGTTTGCTACCATCAGTCTTGATTTTTGCATGCACCCCTTAGGCCTTACAAAATCTAACAATTTTTTTATTATGCATGTCAGATATTGTACACAATCGTACTGCACATGTAGAGAAAAAGAGAAGATTGTTGCGTGCGAATATAATGTCATGCAGACGCCGCTCCATGGTGGGCGAAGTTCCCCCCCCCCTCCTGCATTTCCAGATTGTATTCCAGAGGAAGATAACTGTTCAGATGGAGATTCAGAAGGAGCCGACCACGCCTGTTTACCACCTAAGGTGTTTGCTCTAACCTGGCATGCTGATGTTGGTCATATCATGCATATGGTGCCTTGCATTGCTTACATTATACATCTTATATGTCATCAGCTTAGTTTAGATTTGCTTTGTGTGAATGCCACCTGTTTGGTTTCTATATCATACTCCCACCATTCCTAAATATTTGTCTTTTTAGAGATTTCAACAAGTGACTACATACGGAACAAAATGAGTGAATCTACACTCTAAAATGTGTCTATATACATCCGTATGTGATAGTCCATTTGAAATCTCTAAAAGGACATATATTTAGGAATGGAGGGAGTATATGGGAATTATGCAATGCCATCTTCTTTAGCCAGGCATCATATACGTCAATCATGCAATGCCATCATGTTTAGCCAGTCATCGTATATGTGAATTGTATCGTGCCATATTTTTTCCATAATGTATTCCATTTGTCAACAATGTTTATACATTCATCTGCTCTTCCTGTGCATCAGCCATTTGAGTCGGTCATGGGAAAATCTGGAGTGAAAACAAGGTCTTCTGAGAAGTCAGTGCTACCTGTCGATGCAGATTTCTTGCTGGTTACAGATAGCTCCTCAGAGGAGGATTCAGAGAGAGATGACTAGTTGTATTTCCCCCCCCCCTCGAGGTGCATGCTCTAACTTGGTTGGGTTATATTGCTCATATCATGCATATGGTGTCTTGCATTGCCATGCCATCTGCTTAGATTAGACATGCTTTGTGTGAATGCCTCCTGTTTGCTTTCTATATCAGATATGTGAATTATGCAATGCCATGTTTTTCAGCCAGTTATCATATATGTGAATTATGCACCGCCATGGAGCTAGGCATCATATATGTGAATTATCTCATGCCATCTTTTTTTCATTACGTATTCCATTTGTCGACAATCTGTGTATATTGAACTACTCTTCATGTGTATCAGCCATTTGAGCCGGTTATGGAAAAATCTGGAGTGAAAACAAGGTCTTCAGAGCAGGCAATGGTACCTGTTGAAGCATATATCTCGATGGTTACAGGGAGCTCCTCAGAGGAGGATTCAGAGAAAGATGACCAGTTCTATATCCCACCTGAGGTGTATGCTCTAAGTTGCAATGTTTATATTTCTCATATGATGCATATGGTGTCTTGCATTGCTTAGTTTAGACATCATATGCACAATATTGAATTCTATCTGCTTAGTTTAGAGATCATACATGCGAGTGCCAGCTGCTTAGTATATGAATCAATTATGTCAATTATATCATGCCATCCTGTATACTTAGACAACATGTATGTGAATTATTTCATCCCAACCTATTTTAGAAAGATATCATATAGTTGTGTCATGTCATCCTGTTTAGGTACTCATCATATGTTGAATTATGCCATTATATCCTGTTAAGTTATCCATCATATATCTGAAACTGTGTCATGCTATCCTGTTTAGTTAGGCATCATATATGTGAAACTGTGTCATGCTGTCCTGTTTGGTTAGACAACATATATGTGAATTACCACATCTGTCTATCATACAATGTCTGTACGTTCAATTTATTTTCTTGTTTATCAGCCATTTGAATTGGAGGGGGTTCTTGAACAGGACAGCGGTATTGGCCAGCTACAAGCGCTTGTGCCAGCGGTACTGGCCAGTAACTCGAATAGCAAGTTATTGTGGTTGATAAACACCAGTCCTTTCTTGTGCAATAGCAAGCGCTGGAGGATTTAAGCGCCAAACAAGAGAAAGTTAATAAGCTTGCTAAGCATCTTGCCAGCATTATGGGTACCCAGGATATTGTTTCTTGAACTCTTCTGAAGTGGTTTCAGTTCTGAACTTGTTTTGTTGCGGCGTTTATATGCTGCTTTGTTTCCTATATTTGCACTGGTGGCGAACTTTGATGCCCAGTGGATGTAATATGTGTAATAGCCATGATAGCCTAGGATAAGTTGCTTGCTTATTTATTTCCTTGTTGTCTTGTTTATTTGTTTGCTTGTAGTCAGTGCAGTTCTTTTTCTGCAGTTTGCTAGTGGCTGCAATAACCTATTTTTTAAAACTAGGCCACAATAACCATGGGCTAATATTTACTGTAGTGACACTGGGCCTCCTACGGGCCGTAGAAACAGTGGGCCTTCTACGGGTCGTAGAAACAGTAGGCCTTCTACGGGCTGTAGAAACAATGGGCTTTCTACGGGCCGTATCATCAATAGGCCTTATACGGGATGTATGATCGATTGGCCAAACATGGGACAATAACAGGCCGCATTATGGCCATAAACAGGCCATCGTTAATAGGCCGTATTTGATGACGCTATGAAAATGGCCCAACGTATTGATGGACCACAAACGGGCCGACTGTAACCACGGGCTGAATTTGGCCCACAAGTAGAAAATGACAGTAACGGGCCGTAAGTAAACGAATGCTGGAAATGAGCCCAAGAATAAAGGGAAAATTTTGTTTTTGCCACTCTTGATTTTGCCAATTTTCCTTATGCCACTCTAGATTTTGACATTTCACTTTTGCCACTCTTAGTTTTTGACAAATATCACAATTGACATTCCCGTGGCAAAAACAAAATTTTCAGAGTGGCAATTGTGATAATTGTCAAAAGCTAAGAGTGGCAAAAATGAAATAAAATTATTTTTCTTTTGCCATAGAATGGCAATTGTGATAATTTTCAAAAGCTAAGAGTGGCAAAAGTGAAATGTCAAAATCTAGAGTGGCATAAGAAAAATTGGCAAAATCTAGAGTGGCAAAAACAAAATTTTCCCAAGAATAAATGGGCTCTGAGAAGGCCGAAAGATAACATGGGCTGGAAACGGCCCAATGGAATAACGGGCCATTAATGGGTATAAAGTGATACACTGTTCATTACGGGCCAGTTTCACCAAGGGCCGTTAATGGGTGTAAAGTGATACACTATTCATTACGGGCCAGTTTCACCACGGGCCGTTAATAGGCCAAGAGTTACATAGGGCCTCATATGGGCCGAAAGACGTCATGGGCCATACATGGGCCAGAAGTGAAAACGGGCTGGAATCATATTGGATGGCCCAGATGATGCTACTAGGCCTAATTTGGATAGGGCATAATGGGCCTTGGGTTAGCGGGCTGTAAATGGGCTATATGCGAACAGGCCATTAACAGGCTTTCCATGGGCCGGCTCGCCACCTTTTGACCAAGTCAAATGGGCTGGCCTTTTCACAGGAATGGGCCTCTGTTGGGCCGTGCCACGTGTCGACGTATCATAGGCGCCTTATGTCCAATGAGTGGATGACATCTGTCCCAACGATGAGCCGACACGTGTTTCCTCTAGCCAATGATGATTTTACACGTGGAAAATCCCCATTGGTCGGGGCTGTTAACGGGTTATCGGATCCAAAACCCGACCCGATAGCTTAACGGCGTCCCATTACGGTGGATGCCATGTGTCAGTCACCCTTGACGAAAGCACTTCTATGACGCGCAATTTATCGTCATGGAAGTGCACACTTCCGTGATGATAATTTTGGTAATGTCATGGAACACTTCTACGACATCACAGGTATGACTATCTTGATTCTGTCATAAAATCGTCATGGATGTACATGCATGACAAAAAACGCGGCCTACTGTGACAAACACGTATCATCACGGAAGTGTATTTTTTTTGTAGTGAATATGAGCTAAACCAATGCTAACCCTAGAAAGGATGAGGGGAAGGTCTATTTATAGTCTAAGCCACGAAGGGGTAAGTGAGAGAGAGATACAAGGCCAAAGGTCTGGCTGCGCACAGGCAGAGTCGGACATCCGGTCGCTCGCGGGGATCCGGTCGTCCGGAGGGCATCGGACGTCCATCGTTTTTCTTCGGGATGGGTGGCACCGGATTTCTGATGAGCGTCGTACATCCGGTGCCTGGGACTTGTTGGACGTCCGGTGTTCGTCGGTCGTCCGGCGGATGTAGAGGGTCGGACGTCCGGCGCTTCCGGTCGTCCGGTCGCTGTAGACTTTGTAGCTCCTTCTTCCGTCTTCTCTTCCAGGCTTCCCTCGCGGATGGTGTAGTTGTACACTTGCGCTCGCACTCCTCCTCGTCGTCCGTACCATTCCGACAATACCTATGCATGCACACGAGTGGAGTGTCACGTAGCATACCATCCTCGAAGGGGTCACGTGAGCACGTGTAAAGGAGATGATTCACCTTTGTGTATGTGAAGTAGATGCTGCACGTGTCACTTGTCGAATGGACTCTTAACATGGTGATGTCCGTAGGATGCTCCGCATCATCCCCCCTCCCTTGGGAAAGATCCTACCGCGGATCGAAATCCAAATCACCATGGGAAAGAGATGGCGTCGCCGTGTAGGAGTGGTCGATCACCAAGTTCTCGTCATCTTGAAGCTCGAAATGGGCACTCTCCAATGGTGCGACAAAGGATTGTGACATGGCATGTAAGCATATCAATCGAGCACAAGCAAAGAAATCATGGGGACTAGCATGTGAATGTGATGTAGTGATGCAAATATGTGTGACAAGAGAAGAAGCATCTACCTCAAGTTCATAGCAAACATGGGCAAAGCGCTAAATGAAAGGTCTATGGTAGGCATAGGAATCATTCACAACACCAAAAGAAATGAAGTGTCTAAACACAGGGTCAAGTGCAAGACAATCCAAGCATAACGTGCATTGGGTGTAGTGAAGATAGTGTGGCACTCAACACAATAGAAAGAGCAATTGTTCATCATGTGTGAGGCAATCAAGGCAAGCATGTAGCAATCAATGGGACATGTCATATGTTAAGTGATGACATTGTTGCAACCAAACATATGACAGGAGCAAGTAATCCAAGAATTGGATGCAACACACAAGGCATATATATCATGATGCATGGAATGGTGAAAATGACAAGTCGAAGAAAGATCTCTAACAAGTGTGCAATCAAGTGGTCCAAGTCTCATGGTTTGGGGATTCTCAAAAGAGAAGGATATCACCTTGAAAGCATGTCCTTGTGCGTCCTCCACAATGCCGAAGTACAAGCAAGTGCGATGTAGAATCATCGTGGTAGGAGGTGGTTCTCTCTCAATATCTCGAATGGTCAACTCACGTGATGTGGAAGTTGACACGATGTCCAAGTTTCCTACACATGCACAAAACAAGGCTAAGAACGTATGCGCATGGTAGATAAACACATCATCCATCATGATGGTTCTCTTCTTTTGCACATAACCATTAGAAGTACAAGTGCATGAATAATATGATGCAACAATGGCTATATTCATGGCACTAGGTATATGGTGCAAAGAGGCAAGACAAGCATTCTTCACAAGAAAAATGTCAAAATCTCCAAACATATGCGAGAATGCTATGGGGGCAAACTCATTATCAAGACTAAAGGCATAATTGCACTCAATACATGGCAAATCATCTAGCATGAGAGAGGCAACATATGGAGATATATGACGGCAAGCAATAACAATCATGTGCAAAGTATGTAGATGGTTGTCATCAACCGCATGAAGCGAGCAAGTTTGAGTCATCAGTGATGCAACAAGGCAAGCAAACATAGTAATCAAGTCGTGCAAGCTAGTAGTGCGAAGATGCAACCTACTAGAGTAAATCATGGCAATCATGTCATGAGAGCAAATAATAGGCATAGGCAATGCACATGACATATCGCAAGCACGAACACAAAGTAAGATGAAAGTATCATCGTAGGAATGGGACACAAAGAAAACATGGAAATAATAAGAAATGTCTCCACCAAGCTTGCAAATACACATACAAGTATGAGAATCAATCATCATGTGTAATGTAAAGCATGGGTCACGAATGCGTGGCAAAAGCATAGTAATGTGCATATCATGCAAAGTGAACATGGTAAGATGGGCATAGAATATGTAATGGACAATAACCCATAGCCAAGTGAGGGTCATGTAGAAGAAATGCGTGAAGTCTTTGCATGAAGAGAGTGGTGGGAAAGACAATCCATGGGATCCCAAGTCATCATTTCTCTCTAGAGCTCGTTTTGTCAACTCGTGGGATTGCGAGGTTGACAAGTATTCATGGGTACCTACACAAAAGAGACACAAATCAAAGAAATTGTGCGCATGGTAAATGTACACATCATACATCTTGATGTGTAGGCGCACATGAGAGTTAGCACAAGATAAGCATCGCTCAAAGAAATTTGATGCATGGTATAAGAACATGTCATCCATCATGAAAGAATACTTATTGTGTATGACACGATGGGGATGCGAATTTAGCATACAAGTATATGGCACATCAATAGCATGTTTATTCATGGGGAGCATATTGTGCACACAAGTATTGGGATCATGCAATTAATGGGATGAATCAAAATCTCCTAAAATGTATGAGGAAACTATGGGGGTCACCTCATGAGCAATATTGGAAACATCATATGGAGAAAAAGGACAACATCCAAAGCAATGCATATCCGAAGCTAGGTGGTCATGGCATGGCATATGAGATAAATGATGCAAAGGGAGCATATCAATATCATCACAAGAAAAACAAATGACAATAACCATGGGCTTGTCATCTATCCCATATGTGCAAATTGGGTTTACTTGAATGGCATATGCATAGTCACTAAGATGAGATTGCAAATATGACATATGATTGATCTCATGCATAGCATATGACAAGTCAAGTGGATTGGCAAACATTATGTTACCGAGAGAATTAGCACAAGAAATCCTATGTAACATGGCACCATAACTAATAGACTCCACATGGAAATCATCATACTCATCATAAATGGGTAAATCATCGCATGGGGAAGTCGCACTAGCATGAAGCATGGTAATAGGTTGATTAACATCATGCAAGCAATCAATGTCAAGAATGTCCACTAGTGGGACCAGAGCATCACCTTCACCTATGTTACCTTTGTCATTCCACTCATGTGGTGTAGATGATGTGGGAAAGACCAAATGGTGGTCAATATCATCATCTTGATGGAACCATGTGGGGGGTGCATCATATTCCACCATGGCAATCGTCTTGTCCAAAGGTAGGACGTAGTCGTCGCAAATCGGCGTGTCATCATATATGGGACCTAGCACCAAATGAGAAGACACAATAGAGGTAGAGGTCAAGTCGTTAGTGTTGAAAGTGGCCTCACATAACCTATCAAGTATCTCACTCTCTCTATGTGGTGGTTCACTCACTCCCTCAAAATAGGTGCACTCAATCTCACGTATGGTGGAGTCACTCATCTCACTCAAGTGGTGGGGGTTGTGGCTCTCCTCACATGGGAATTGATGCAACACATCATATATGGGGCTAGTGGTGAAGTGACTCTCACTCTCAATATGGTGGCACAAGTCACTCAAGTCAACATACATCGCCGTGGTCGAAGGGAAAATCCCATGCTCAACCATATCATTGCCGTCGCCGTGGATGAAGGCCGAAGATGGCACATCCTCACTCTCGCCTCCTAAGATGGAAGCATCATCCTTGCTCATCACCATGTCGCTCGCCTCCAAAGCCTGGTCCTTGATGGTCTCCATAGTCGTAGTCGTTGCCGCACCATCTTGAAAAATAGTTGAAGTAGACTCGGCATCATCAATGCCACAAAGAGGGATGGCGGTGAAGTCGAACTTGGGAGCATCATCTTGGAGCTCGTCAGGCTTGGGCATCGTGGTGGTACTAGCCTCATGCTCGTTCTCATGGAGGTTGGTCATCGTGAAGTGAGGTTGGGGTGGAGAAGCTTTGGCCTTCATGAGTTCTTGTTCCGCCTTGAGAGCACCAATGTAGTTGTCGTCGAGCGACTTATAGTTCTCGAGGAAGATCGACTTGGAGATGTCGTTGTGCAATCCCATCATGAAGTGTAACTTCATCAAAATGGGGTCGTCTACGCCGGCTCGTCGCAAGGCTTTCTTCATCTCCTTGAAGTACTCGTCGATGGACTTGGATCCTTGGGTGGTGTTCTCCAATTGGCGTAGAAGTTGTTCCATGTAGGTTGGAGGCACGAACTCGCGCTACAAAGCTCTCTTTGTCTTGGGCCAACTCATGTTGTAGGTCTCCAAAGGTGTGTGAAGCCACCATGTGGACGCGTAGTCGTGGAAATTCCTTGTGGCGCACTTCACTTGATCTTCGGGAGGAACTTGATGTAGCTTGAGGTAGTCGTCCATCAAACACTCCCACTCGAGATACTCCTCGGGTTCTAGAGTCCCATAGAAAGGAATCTCATGGTTGGTATCAAGGTCGTAGTAGCTCGTAGAAGTCGCGGACTTGAGCTTGGGGAGCTTATCTTGAAGTGCTTGTGGGCGAAGATGCCGTATGTCCATAGGCGAAGATGCCTTGAAGTCGCTTGGCGAAGATGCCAAGGGAGATGGTAAAGTCGTTGAGGGGTTGTTGGTGTTGAGCTCTTGACCTTCATGTCCTTGTTGGTGATGGTGTCGATGCCGATGTGATTTTGTCGGAGATTTAAACTCGGAGGCATGTGCTCTTGAGCGTCTTCTCGAAGATGAGGAAGACCACTTGTAGGACTTGATGAGGGCTTTGATCTCCTCCATTGGAGCTTGCATCTTGGCTTCGTTGGAGTTGTTCGTGGCATCAAACTCGTTGTTGTTGTTGTAGACCGAAGATGAAATGCCTTGCCTATCCATCACAAGACTCGAGCAAATATGAGTGGGAGAAAGAGAAGAACTATACAAAATGTACCTTGACCGATGTTGAAGATGGATCAATGATCACTCAATAGTGTAACAAGGAAATAGCACAATTGGTACCGATCTTGTCGATTTCTCACACCTACACAAATAAGGCTTATGGTGGAGCTCGGTGAGGATAGTGGCACAAAACATTTAGTGTAAAATGTTAGCAAGAGTCAATAAAG
This sequence comes from Triticum dicoccoides, assembly GCF_002162155.2. Classification (NCBI taxonomy): domain Eukaryota; kingdom Viridiplantae; phylum Streptophyta; class Magnoliopsida; order Poales; family Poaceae; genus Triticum; species Triticum dicoccoides. The sequence goes on from NC_041380.1 coordinate 82,879,886, forward strand.
TTGAAAGAGATTCACACATTCGCAAGTGAAACAAGTAGACCAATAGCAATAAATGGGACACAGAAACTCACACACGAATAGATAAATGGGGTCGTGCAACCAAGGATGAGCACAAAATGTGGAATCCATGGAAAACACTCGTGTTGCACAACTCAAGAGAGACGCTAGCATGATTGCTCAATAGGCGGATACGACACTTGTGCACAACCTATACGATGCAAAATGTATCAACTTTCTATCCCAAGTATGTGTAACACCCTCGATGCGACTATATCTCCCACGTGTCGAGGCACGACTTAGAGGCATAATCGCATTGAAGGCATATGTCGCAAGTTAGGCAGTCTTCACAACATCCCATGTAATATAGATAATAAAAGGGGAGATAACATAGTTGGCTTACACTCGCCACGTCAATCAAGGTACATAAATAACATTACATCATCCAAACACTCATGGCCCGACTACGGCGCCAAAATAAAAGATAACCCAACATGCGACACGGTCCCGATCACCCCCAGCTGGGCACCACTATTGATCATCAAGAAAGGAAACATAGTATCGTTGAGAGTCCTCGTCGAACTCCCACTTGAGATCGAGCGCGTCACCTGGAGAGGAATCATCAGGCCCTGCATCTGGTGTAATAGTAATCTGTGAGCCACAGGGACTCAGCAATCTCACACCCTCGCGATCAAGACTATTTAAGCTTAATAGGTATGGCAAGGTAAATATGTGGAGCTGCAGCAAGCGACTAGCATATATGGTGGCTATCCTGTTCGCAAAAGAGAGCGAGAAGAGAAGGCAAAGCGCGAGCGAGAAACTAGAGGACAACCTGCGCAAACATTACTCCAACATCGTGTCCACTTCCCGGACTCCGCCGAGAAGAGGCCATCACGGTAACTCACACGGTTGATTCATTTTAATTAGATTAAGGTTCAAGTTATCTACAACCGGACATTAACAAATTCCCATCTGCCCATAACCGCGGGCACGGCTTTCGAAAGTTCACATCCCTGCAGGGGAGTCCCAACTTAGCCCATGACAAGCTCTCACGGTCAATGAAGGAATAGACATCCTCCCGAGACGTTCCGATCAGACTCGGTACCTCGGTTCTTCAAGACACTTCGACAGGTTAAAACAAATCCAGCAACACCGCCCGAATGTGCCGACAAATCCCGATAGGAGCTGCACATATCTCGTTCTCAAGGCACACTCAGATAGGTCAAGCTACGAGTAAAACCAACCCTCGAGTTTCCCTGAGGTGGCCCCGCAGGCTGCCTGGTTCGGACCAACACTCAGAGGAGCACTGGCCCGGGGGGGTTTAAAATAAGATGACCCTCGGGCTCCGGAAACCAAAGGGAAAAGGAGGCTAGGTGGCAAATGGTAAAACCAAGGTTGGGCATTGCTGGAAAAGCTTTAATCAAGGCGAACTATCAAGGGGTTCACATTATAACCCAACCGCGTAAGGAACGCAAAATCCGGGAACATAACACCGATATGACGGAAACTAAGGCGGCAAGAGTGGAACAAAACAATAGGCGAGAGGCCGAGCCTTCCACCCTTTACCAAGTATATAGATGCATTAAGATAACATGGCAATATAATGATATCCCAACAAGTAAATAATGTTCCAACAAGGAGCGGTCTCCAATCTTCACCTGCAACTAGCAATGCTATAAGAGGGGCTGAGCAAAGCGGTAACATAGCCAATCAACGGTTTTCTAGGACATGGTGGGTTAGAGGTTTGACATGGCAATTTGGGAGGCTTGAAAGCAAGTGGTAGGCATCGTAGCATAGGCATAGCAAAAGAGCGAGCATCTAGCAAAGCAAAGATAGTAGTGATTTCGAGGGTATGATCATCTTGCCTACAAAGTTGTTAGAGTTGACTGGATCCTCGAAAGCAAACTCAACGGGCTCCTCATTAGCGAACTCGTCTCCCGGCTCTACCCAAACAAGACAAACAAGCAAACGGAACACAATCAACCATGTGCAAAGCTCAAACAATATGATGCAAAGATGGTATGCTATGCGGGATGCAATGCGGAATGCATATGCAAGATTTGACAAGGGATGCATCAACCTGGCCTCAACTTGGGAATCCAAGTGTGCCACTAGAAAGATGAGATGAAATTGCTTGAAAACGATATAAAGAATGCCGGAATCGGAGTTACGGTTTGGAAATGGCAAGCAATTCAAATATGACCACGTTCTACGATTTACAGCAAGTAGCCATCTAAATGCAACAAGATGGACATGCTACAGCACCCAAACATGACAACAAAATACATGGCAGGGATGCATTCAAGATGCTTAACAAAAGTCTAGCACTAAGCTACGGCCAAATCATCCGTTAATAGGTTCAAACAAGCATGGCAAAAATGCATATGGTAAACAGATCTCAGACTTAGTGAAATTAACACTTGTCTGGAATTTCAGATCAGATAGCACTCTTCGGAGCAGCAAAAATACATGCTACAGGACCTGAACATGGCAAAGTAAAGCATGGCATGGAGCTACTCAAAGATCTTAACAAAAGTCCCTTAGTGACCTTGAGCCAAAAGGGATCAGAAAATATAATTGCAAGCATGTGAACATGGCAAAAACATAATCAGATCAAAGACTTAGTGAAAACTGGAGCATGCTGAAAACAGATATCAAGTAGGCATGTTTACGAGCTCGATGCACTCACTACAGAGCAAGTCATGATAATCTAAGCATACACCCATCAAGAATACACAAAATTCAAGCTAGACATGGCAAGAACAATAGCATAGCATGCACGGATCAACTACAACATCCTCGGCAAAATCGCTAACAAGTAGACAATCTGCCCAGATTCACGAAGTAGCAAAAGTAGAGCTTGATTGACTCAAGCTAGGGTGCTCCATAATTGCAAACAAAGACATGGATGGATAGAGCACTACAAGATTAACAGAACACCCTTACTGATCATCCTCAAAAGAGGCACGGATCACTAGGAAACAACATGAACATATGGCCATATGAGATAAACAGCTCAAGGACTTAGTGGAAATGCTAAGTCCCTGAAATCAGCTTTACCAAGTGCCTCACTTTGCAAGCTTGTGCTAGTCACCACACACATCACAAAAATACTTGGGTTGCATCTCTGGAAAGATGGCAAAATCCTTAACAAAACATATGTAGAGCTCATGGGCATATCATGCACACAATAATCATGGCAAAAATGACAAATAACTAAATAGAGTAGCAGATCTGACAATTAACTCAAGTAGCCCTCTTCTCACGGCATTTCGGGCATCAAGATGAACACAAATGAAAATGATGCAATGGAATGAAATGATGTACTCTCTGAGACGAACATTTTGATATACTATATGCCCAAAACGGAGTTACGGATGAGGAGTTACGATGCGATGAACTTAGAAAGAAAATTAGGGTTGGGGACGAAAAAGTCAACCCCTTCGTTCAGATCTAGATCCAGCGGTACTGTAGCACGCACGGAGTCCGATGTTCGCCGGTCGGAGATGGGGTCACTGGAGAGAGGAGGCCGGCCGGACGGCGAGGTAGCGGAGGGCGGCGCCGGACTTGTCGGATCCCGCCGGCGAAGGGCGGCGAGGAGCGCGGCGTC
>NC_041380.1:82884197-82913455 GCF_002162155.2 Triticum dicoccoides
GGTGCGCCGGCGTCGAGGCGGCGGGGCGGAGCAGGCGGCGGCCGGAGGAGGAGAGGCGGCAGCGCGGTGAGGCAGTGCCCCTCGGGCGAGGTGGCGGCGCCCTGGGCCGCGGGGGTTCCGAGCGGGCTCGGTGGGCCTCGCACGGGAGGCGGCGGCGTTGCCACGTGGCGGCCGGTGACAGGTGCGGGCGAAGTGTCCGGTGGCGGCGGACGTTGTCCGGCCGCGCGGAGGTGCGGGGCTAGGGTTTAGGGTGGTTCTGGATCCGAAATTTCGGGGAGGGGATATTTAGAGAGGTAGGAGGAGCTAGGAAGCTCCAAATGAGGTGCGGTTTTAGGCCACGCGATCGTGATCAAACGCTCTAGATGATGGAGAAGGTTTTGGTGGGTTTTGGTCCAACTTGGAGGGGTGTTGGGCTGCAACACACACGAGGCCTTTTCGGTCCCTCGGTTAACCGTTGGAGTATCAAACGAAGTCCAAATGATACGAAACTTGACAGGCGGTCTACCGGTAGTAAACCAAGGTCGCTTGGAAAGTCTCGGTCCAATCCGGAAATGTTTAATCCCCACACACAAAAGAAAGGTAGAAATGACCACCGGAGGAGAACGAAGCACTGGAATGCAAAACGGACAACGGGGAAAATGCTCAAATGCAAGAGATGAACACGTATGCAAATGCAATGCACATGATGACATGATATGAGATGCATGACAACGACAACAACACACGGAGACAAAAACCCGAACCCGAGAAAATAAAATAACTTAAAGCCGGAAACGGCAAGAGTTGGAGTACAAATTGGGTAAGTTACATCCGGGGTGTTAGAGTATGCTATGTATGTATGGTCCGGTGGTATGATCCAAGATGATCGGATATGACAATGTGGTATGATGCTATGGCACTTTCTTACAAGCTTCTTTGCTCTTTCTCTTTTGATTAAAAGCTTGATTCTTCTTTCTTTTTTTGGGCACTTTGCGAAATGCACAAACCAAGGTAGCAATTGTGTATATGCGGGAACAAACTTGAGGCACACGAGATGATATGAAACCCAGATGATACCAATATGTTATGCTATGTATGCAATGTATGGTGTAGATCACTAATGTGCACAAGTAACATTGCCGACAATACTCAAAGGATAGTTTCGATAGGCAAGTGACGCAAAATAGGCTAGGGGTTATCAATGCAATGGCAAGGGAATATAAAATGGAGGGATACCACGATGCCAAGATGATATGGAGGTTACCGTCCATGTCGATGATGAGTGGCGGTGATCGTGATGGAGATACCAAGATGATGGACACTCGTCCCTAAGTAGCCAAAACACCTTAGGAAACGGAAAAACCGCGAACTCAAAATCTCAAACGTCAAATGGTGGTAGTGGGAATGCGGTGGTGGTTGCGGAAGCTCAATGGGATTGCGGAAATGCAATGATGGGTTTTGAGACGCAATGCGGAAATGGAGTGTAAGGTCATGGACTATACACGGTGTCGGAGTTGGAAGCACGGTCCCTGCTACCTCTTGAGCACTGCTTTGGTTTTCCCTTGAAGAGGAAAGGGTGATGCAGTAGAGCAGCGTAAGTATTTCCCTCAGTTTTTGAGAACCAAGGTATCAATCAGTAGGAGTCCATGCACGAGTCCCTCGCACCTACACAAACAAATAAACTCCTCGCAACCAACGCGATAAAGGGGTTGTCCATCCCTTCACGGTCACCTACGAGAGTGAGATATGATAGATATGATAAGATAATATTTTTGGTATTTTTATGATAAAGAGAAATAAATATGCAAGTAAAATAAATAGCAAAGGAAATAACTAAGTATTGGAAGATTAATATGATGGAAAATAGACCTGGGGGCGATAGGTTTCACTAGAGGCTTCTCTCGAGAGCATAAGTATTACGGTGGGTGAACAAATTACTTTTGAGCAATTGACAGAATTGAGCATAGTTATGAGAATATCTAGGTATGATCATGTATATAGGCATCATGTCCGAGACAAGTAGACCGACTCCTGCCTGCATCTACTACTATTACTCCACACATCGACCGCTATCCAGCATGCATCTAGAGTATTAAGTTCAAGAGAACAGAGTAACGCTTTAAGCAAGATGACATGATGTAGAGGGATAAACTCATGCAATATGATATAAACCCCATCTTGTTATCCTTGATGGCAACAATACAATACGTGCCTTGCTGCCCCTACTGTCACTAGGAAAGGACACCGCAAGATTGAACCCAAAGCTAAGCACATCTCCCATTGCAAGAAAGATCAATCTAGTAGGCCAAACCAAAGTGATAATTTGAAGAGAGTTGCAAATATAACCAATCATACATAAAATAATTCAGAGAAGATTCAAATATTTTTCATAGATAAACTTGATCATAAACCCACAATTCATCGGTCCCAACAAACACACTGCAAAAGAAGATTACATCGAATAGATCTCCACAAGAGAGGGGGAGTGATAACCCACAAGTATAGGGGATCGCAACAGTTTTCGAGGGTAGAGTATTCAACCCAAATTTATTTATTCAACACAAGGGGAGCCAAAGAATATTCTCAAGTATTAGCAGCTGAGTTGTCAATTCAACCACACCTGGAAACTTAATATCTGCAGCAGAGTGTTTAGTAGCAAAGTAATATGATAGTAGTGGTAACGGTAGCAAAAGTAGTGTTTTTGGTATTTTGTAGTGATGATAGCAATAGCAACAAAAAAGTAAATAAGTGAAGAACAATATATGGAAAGCTCATAGGCAATGGATCAGTGATGAAGAATTATGCCGGATGCAGTTCATCATGTAACAGTCATAACATAGGGTGACACAGAACTAGCTCCAATTCATCAATGTAATGTAGGCATGTATTCCGAATATAGTCATACATGCTTATGGAAAAGAACTTGCATGCCATATTTTGTCCTACCCTCCTGTGGCAGCGGGGTCCTAATGGAAACTAAGGGATATTAAGGCATCATTTTAATAGAGTACTGGAACAAAGCATTAGCACATAGTGAATACATGAACTCCTCAAACTACGGTCATCACCGGTAAGTATCCCGATTATTATCACTTCAGGCTTAAAGGATCATAACACATAATAGGTGACTATGGACTTGCAAGATAGGATCAAGAACTCTCATATATTGATGAAAACATAATAGGTTCAGATCTAAAATCATGGCACTCGGGCCCTAGTGACAAGCATTAAGCATAGCAAAGTCATAGCAACATCAATCTCAGAACATAGTGGATACTAGGGATCAAACCCTAACAAAACTAACTCGATTACATGATAGATCCCATCCAACCCATCACCGTCCAGCAAGCCTATGATGGAATTACTCACGCACGGCGGTGAGCATCATGAAATTGGTGATGGAGGATGGTTGATGATGACGATGGCGATGGATTCCCCTCTCCGGAGCCCTGAATGGACTCTAGATCAGCCCTCCCGAGAGGTTTTAGGGCTTGGCGGCGGCTCTGTATCCTAAAACACGATGATTTCTTCTCCCTGATTTTTTTTCTCCTTGAAACCAAATATAAAGAGTTGGACTTGAGGTCGGAGGAGCTCCAGGGGGCCCACGAGGTAGGGGGCGCGCCCCCCACCCTCGTGGACAGGTGGTGGGCCCCCTGGTCTTCATCTTTTGCAGGGATTTTTTATTATTTCCGAAAAGATGTTCCGTGAAGTTTCAGGTCATTCTGAGAACTTTTGTTTCTGCACATAAATAACACCATGGCAATTCTGCTGAAAACAGCGTCAGTCCGGGTTAGTTCCATTCAAATCATGCAAGTTAGAGTCCAAAACAGGGGCAAAAGTGTTTGGAGAAGTAGATACGACGGAGACATATGAAATCCCCCAAGCTTAAACCTTTGCTTGTCCTCAAGCAATTCAGTTGATAAACTGAAAGTGATAAAGAAAAACTTTTACAAACTCCGTTTGCTCTTGTTGTTGTAAATATGTAAAGCCAGCATTCAAGTTTTCAGCAAAGATTATGACTAACCACATTCACAATAACGCTTAGGTCTCAGGTTCACTCATATCAATGGCATAATCAACTAGCGAGCAATAATAATAAATCTCGGATGGCAACACTTTCTCAAAACAATCATAGTATGATATAATAAGATGGTATCTCGCTAGCCCTTTCTGAGACCGCAAAACATAAATGCAGAGCACCTTTAAAGATCAAGGACTGACTAGACATTGTAATTCATGGTAAAAGAGATCCAGTCAAGTCATACTCAATGTAAACTAACAGTAATTAATGCAAATGACAACAATGCTCTCCAACTGGTGCTTTTTAATAAGAGGATGATGACTCAACATAAAAGTAAATAGACAGGCCCTTCACAGAGGGAAGCAGGGATTTGTAGAGGTGCCAGAGCTCGGTTTTGAAATAGAGATGAATAATATTTTGAGTGGTATACTTTCATTGTCAACATAACAACCAAGAGATGGCAATATCTTCCATGCTACACACATTATAGGCGGTTCCCAAACAAAATGGTAAAGTTTATACTCCCCCTCCACCAACAAGCATCAATCCAGGGCTTGCTCGAAACATCGAGTGCCTCCAACTAAGAAGAGTCCCATGGGGAGTTTTGTTTGCAATTATTTTGATTTAGTTTGCATAAAGCATGGGACTGGGCATCCCGGTAACTAGCCACTTTCTCGTGAGTGAGGAGCGGAGTCCACTCCTCTTGAGAATAACCCGCCTAACATGGAAGATACGGACAACTCTAGTTGATACATGAGCTATTCGAGCATACAAAACAGGATATTTATTTGAAGGTTTAGAGTTTGGCACATACAAATTTACTTGGAATGGCAGGTAGATACCGTATATAGGTAGGTATAGTGGACTCATGTGGAATAACTTTGGGGTTTATGGGATTGGATGCACAAGCAGTATTCCCGCTTAGTACAGGTGAAGGCTAGCAAAAGACTGGGAAGCGGCCAGCTAGAGAGCGACAACATTTATGAACATGCATTAAAATTAATCAACACCGAATGCAAGCATGAGTAGGATATAATCCACCATGAACATAAATATCGTGAAGGCTATGTTGATTTTGTTTCAACTACATGCGTGAACATGTGCCAAGTCAAGTCACTTAAATCATTCAGAGGAGGATACCACCCTATCATACCACATCATAACCATTTTAATAGCATGTTGGCATGCAAGGTAAACCATTATAACTCATAGCTAATCAAGCATGGCACAAGAAACTATGATCTCTAGTTGTCATTGCAAACATGTTTACTCATAATAGGCTGAATCAGGAACGATGAACTAATCATATTTACAAAAACAGAAGAGGTCGAGTTCATACCAGCTTTTCTCATCTCAGTCAGTCCATCATATATCTTCATAATTTCCTTTCACTTGCATGACCGAACAATGTGAATAATAATAATAGTGCGAGTGCACTAGACTAAGCTGGAATCTGCAAGCATTCAATAAACAGGAGAAGACAAGGCAATATGGGCTCTTTTGTAAGATCAACAATAATGCATATAAGAGCTACTTCAACAATTTAATTAAGGTCTTCTCCTATCGACCCCCAAAGAAAAGAAAAGAAATAAAACTATTTACACGGGAAAGCTCCCAACAAGCAAAAGAAGAACAGGAAATCTTTTTGGGTTTTCTTTTTAATTACTACTACAAGCATGGAAAGTAAACTAATTAAAAGCTACAACTAATTTTTTTTGGTTTTTCTTAAGGTTTATTAAACACACAAGAAGAAAATATAAAAATGGAATAAACTAGCATGGATGATACAATGAAAAAGTATGAGCACCGACATCTAGCAATGAGTGTGTGAACATAAATGTAATGTCGGTGGGAAACATGTACTCCCCCAAGCTTAGGCTTTTGGCCTAAGTTGGTCTATGGCCACGGCTGGCCTGGCGGATATCCATAATAATAGTTGGGGTCATACTGAGATGAAGAAGACTCTGATTGCCACTGGTTGGCAATCATCTCCGGATCCCACTAGTAGTTAGACTGTCGTGGAAAATCAACTGGTGGTTCCGACTCTGACTCTGTGGCTGGTGCAGGGTTCCGGTAGGCATGAATGTCCTCCGGCGAGACGAGGTACTGGCCTGCAGATAAATCAAACAAGGAAGGAGCAGGCAAGGTAATAGTCTCCGGATGATGTTTATCAAAGAACAATTTGTATTTAAGCACCCCTTCCCTATTCTTTATAATGAAATCATGTGCTACCATACTCTTATAATCTAAATAAACACGAGGCAGCAATTTTTCTTCCTTCTCATAATGCCTAGTAGGTATGTTAAAAGTGCAGCTAGGCGTGAAGCATAGATACCACCAAAGATGGGACCCTTTGTACGATTCAGACTCAACCGTTTAGCAATAATACCGCTCATACTCACAAAGTTATCACAGAATCAACCATGGAACAAAATAATAATATCAAGAACACTAAGGTTTCCATAGTTTCCGCGACCAATTAAGCAACGACTAGCAAATATTGCAAAGTAGCGTAAAATAGGAAAATGTATGCTAGTGATTCGTGCATCGGAAACCTTCTTCGTTTCCCCTACGGTGATGGTATCAATAAACCCATCCACATCATCACGATGTGGTTCCTCTATTTTTCCCTTGAAAGGGATCAAACAAACCTGACAAAAATCATAAAGTGACATCTTCTTAACCACATCATATAAATGAAACTCTACTGAATGAGGTGATTCCCTAGGATAATAGTAGAAGTTTTGCACAAAAGTATTGGTGAGTAAGAGATACTGTTCGCGTTGGTCATGGAGGAAGTCGGTGAGGCCTGCATTCTTAGCCAATTCATAAAAATCCTCATAAATCCCAGTGGCTCTCAAGAAATCATCAGAGGGCCATTCACATGGCGTAACCTCCGCGGTGCGAGGCAGATTATACTTGGGCTTCTGTGCCTCTTCATTTTGCTTTCCCCTTGAGCTTCGGCTCGATGAGCCCCTCAAAAATCTCTTGATCATTTACTGAAAAATTCTGAATTTTTTAGTAACTTCAAAATAAAAGTAAGCCAAACTCAATAATATTGGTAGCAACTACTCATACAAGTGTGTAGAGCCTATATCATGCATCAAAACTACTTGGAACCATATAAATTTGACATGCAAGCTCAAGAACATGATCACCTAGGCAGCACAAATTTGCAATGAATAAAGCACTAGAACAAAAACTAATTGGACCAATGGAGGAGTCACATACCAAGGAACAATCTCCCCAAGCAGTTTTGTGAGAGGTGCTTTGAGCAAGGAGATCAAAAATGGCAGCAAAACGAGCTTGGACTCGGGTTTGAGATGGATATTCATGTTTGTGGGAGGAAGAAAGAGTGTGTGGGTGAAAGGATAAGTGGAGGAAGGCCACCGTGGGCCTAAGAGGCAGGGGGCGCGCCCAGGGGGTAGGGTGCGCCCCTGACACTCATGGCCAAGTGCCAGCTCCTCCTGTTGTGTTCTCAGTGCCAAGTATTCTCAAATATTCCAGAAAAAATCATATTTATATTTCAGTGTCTTTTGAGAACTTTTATTTTGGGGGTATTTTTATATTGCACGGATAGTTCAGATAATAGACAGAAAAAACTATTTTTATTTTATTTAATATAAATAACAGAAAGTTAAAGTGGGGTACAGAAGGTTGTGCCTTCTAGTTTGATCCATCTCATGCTCATCAAAAGGAATCCACTAAAAAGGTTGATCAAGTCTTGTTAACGAACTCATTCCGAATAACATGGAACCGGAGAAATTTCGAATAACACTATGTTACCTCAACGGGGATATGCACATCCCCAATAATAAGAATATCATATTTCTTCTTGACACTAGGAAGAGGAAATTCAAAACCTCCAAATATAACCGATGGAATTTTTCCAATAGAATTGATACTATGGACTTGAGGTTGTTTCCTCGGAAAGTGTACCATATGCTCATTACCATTAACATGAAAAGTGACATTGCCTTTAGTGCAATCAATAACAGCCCCTGCAGAATTCAAAAAGGGTCTTCCAAGAATAATAGACATACTATCATCCTCGAGAATATCAAGAATAACAAAGTCCGTTAAATAGTAACGTTTGCAACTACAATAGGCACATCCTCACAAATACCGACATGCATAGAAGTTGATTTATCAGTCATTTGCAAAGATATTTCAGTAGGTGTCAACTTATTCAAATCAAGTCTACGATATAAAGAGAGAGGCATAACACTAACATCGGCTCCAAGATCACATAAAGCAGTTTTAATATAGTTTCTTTTAATAGAGCATGGTATAGTGGGTACACCGGGATCTCCTAGTTTCTTAGGTATTCCACCTTTAAAAGTATAATTAGCAAGCATGGTGGAAATTTCAGCTTTCGGTATCTTTCTTTTATTAGTAACAATTTCTTTCATGTACTTAGGATAAGGATTCATTTTAAGCATATCAGTTAATCGCATACGCAAAAAAATAAGTCTAATCATTTCAGCAAAGCGCTCAAAATCCTCATCATCCTTTTTCTTAGATGGTTTGGGAGGAAAAGGCATGGTTTTCTGAACCCATGGTTCTCTTTATTTACCATGTTTCCTAGCAACAAAGTCTTTCTTATCATAACGTTGATTCTTTGATTGTGGGTTATCAAGATCAACAGCAGGTTTAATTTCTATATCATTATCATTGCTAGGTTGAGTATCAACATGAACATTATCATTAACATTATCACTAGTTTCAGGTTCATTACCAGATTGTATTTCAGCATCAGAAATAGAGATATCATTTGGATTCTCAGGTGTTTCAGTAATAGGTCTACAAGAAGCATGCAAAGTCCTATCATTTTTCTTTTTCTTCCTTTTAGAAGGACTAGGTGCATCCACATTATTTCTCTGGGAATCTTGCTCAATTCTCTTAGGATGGCCTTCAGGATACAAAGGTTCCTGAGTCATTTTATCACCTCTAGTCATAACTCTAAGAGCATTGTCATTATTCTTACTATTCAATTCATTGAGCAAATCATTTTGAGCTTTAAGTACATGTTCTACTTGAGTGGTAACCATAGAAGCATTTTTACTAATAAGTTTAAGTTCACCTTTAACATTAGCCATATAATCACCCAAGTGCTCAAGCATATTTGAATTGTTTTTCAATGTCTACCAAAATAAGCATTAAAATCTTCTTGCTTAGCCATAAATTTATCAAACTCATCTAAGCATGGGCTAGCAAACTTAGTAAATGGGATTTTAGCTTTATCATATCTATAGAGAGATTTACCTTTACTACCTGTGTTGGGTTATCAAGACCACGAGTTTCTTCAATAGGTGATGGATCAAAATCATGTGTTTCTTCAACAGGCGGTAAATTAAGACCATGTATTTATTCAATAGGAGGTAAATTCTTAACATCTTCAGCTTTAATACCTTTTTCTTTCATAGATTTCTTTGCCTCTTGCATATCTTTAGGACTGAGAAATAGAATACCTCTCTTCTTCGGAGTTGGTTTAGGAATAGGCTCAGGAGTTGGTTCAGGAACTGGCTCAGGAACTGGTTCAGGAAGTGTCCAATTATTTTCATTTGTAAACATATTATTCAATAGAATTTCAGCTTCATCCGGTGTTCTTTCCCTGAAAACAGAACCAGCACAACTATCCAGGTAATCTATGGAAGCATCAGTTAGTCCATTATAAAAGATATCAAGTATTTCATTTTTCTTAAGAGGATGATCAGGCAAAGCATTAAGTAACTTGAGAAGCCTCCCCCAAGCTTGTGGGAGACTCTCTTCTTCAATTTGCACAAAATTATATATATCTCTTAAAGCAGCTTGTTTCTTATGCGTAGGGAAATATTTAGCAGAGAAGTAATAAATCATATCCTAGGGACTACGCACACAACCAGGATCAAGAGAATTAAACCATATCTTAGCATCACCCTTTAATGAGAACAGAAATATTTTAAGGATATAAAAGTAACGAGTTCTCTCATCATTAGTGAACAGGGTAGCTATATCATTTAATTTAGTAAGATGTGCCACAACATTTTCAGATTCATAGCCATGAAAAGGATCAGATTCAACCAAAGTAATTATATCAGGATCAATAGAGAATTCATAATCCTTATCGGTAACACAGATAGGTGAAGTCGCAAAAGCAGGGTCAGGTTTCATTCTAGCATTAAGAGATTGCTGCTTCCATTTAGCTAATAACCTCTTGAGTTCGTATCTATCTTTGCAAGCTAAAATAGCTAAAGAAGCTTCTTTATCAAAAACATAACCCTTAGGAATAACAGGCAAGTCTTCATCATCACTTTCATCAGTATTATCAGATTCAATATTTTCACTCTCTCTAACCCTAGCAAGTTGTTCATCAAGAAATTCACCAAGTGGCACAGTAGTATCAAGCATAGAAGTAGTTTCATCATAAGTATCATGCATAGCAGAAGTGGCATCATCAATAACATGCGACATATCAGAACGAATAGCAGAAGCAGGTTTAGGTGTCACAAGCTTACTCAAAACAGAAGGTGAATCAAGTGCAAAGCTAGATGGCAGTTCCTTACCTCCCCTCGTAGTTGAGGGATAAATCTTACTTTTTGGATCTCTCAAGTTCTTCATAATGATAAGCAGATATAAATCCCAAGTGACTCAAAGAATAGAGCTATGCTCCCCGGCAACGGCGCCAGAAAATAGTCTTGATAACCCACAAGTATAGGGGATCGCAACAGTTTTCGAGGGTAGAGTATTCAACCCAAATTTATTGATTCCACACAAGGGGAGCCAAAGAATATTCTCAAGTATTAGCAGCTGAGTTGTCAATTCAACCACACCTGGAAACTTAATATCTGCAGCAGAGTGTTTAGTAGCAAAGAAATATGATAGTAGTGGTAACGGTAGCAAAAGGTAACAGTAGCAAAAGTAGTATTTTTGGTATTTTGTAGTGATGATAGCAATAGCAACGGAAAAGTAAATAAGCGAAGAACAATATATGGAAAGCTCGTAGGCAATGGATCAGTGATTGAGAATTATGCCGGATGCGGTTCATCATGTAACAGTCATAACATAGGGTGACACAGAACTAGCTCCAATTCATCAATGTAATGTAGGCATGTATTCCGAATATAGTCATACGTGCTTACGGAAAAGAACTTGCATGACATCTTTTGTCCTACCCTCCCGGGGCAGCGGGGTCCTAATGGAAACTAAGGGATATTAAGGCCTCCTTTTAATAGAGTACCGGAACAAAGCATTAGCACATAGTGAATACATGAACTCCTCAAACTACGGTCATCACCGGTAAGTATCCCGATTATTGTCACTTCGGGGTTAACGGATCATAACACATAATAGGTGACTATAGACTTGCAAGATAGGATCAAGAACTCTCATATATTGATGAAAACATAATAGGTTCAGATCTGAAATCATGGCACTCGGGCCCTAGTGACAAGCATTAAGCATAGAAAAGTCATAGCAACATCAATCCCAGAACATAGTGGATACTAGGGATCAAACCCTAACAAAACTAACTCGGTTACATGATAGATCCCATCCAACCCATCAACGTCCAGCAAGCCTACGATGGAATTACTCATGCACGGCGGTGAGCATCATGAAATTGGTGATGGAGGATGGTTGATGATGACGATAGCGACGGATTCCCCTCTCCGGAGCCCCGAACGAACTCCAGATCAGTCCTCCCGGGAGGTTTTAGGGCTTGGCGGCGGCTCTGTATCGTAAAACGCGATGATTTCTTCTCCCTGATTTTTTCTCCCTGAAACCAAATATACAGAGTTCGACTTGAGGTCGGAGGAGCTCCAGGGGGCCCACGAGGTAGGGGGCGCGCCCCCCACCCTCATGGACAGGTGGTGGGCCCCCTGGTCTTCTTCTTTTGCAGGGATTTTTTATTATTTCCGAAAAGATGTTCCGTGAAGTTTCAGGTCATTCCGAGAACTTTTGTTTCTGCACATAAATAACACCATGGCAATTCTGCTGAAAACAGAGTCATTCCAGGTTAGTTCCATTCAAATCATGCAAGTTAGAGTCCAAAACAAAGGCAAAAGTGTTTGGAAAAGTAGATACGACGGAGACGTATCAGGGAGAACTTTGTATTGAGATCCAAAAAGAGAGAAGAAGCCATCTAGCTAATAAGTATGGACCTGTAGGTCTGAAGTAAACTACTCACACTTCATCGGAGAGGCTATGGTGTTCATGTAGAAGCCCTCCGTGATCGATACCCCCTCCGGCGGAGCTCCGGAAAAGGCCCCAAGATGGGATCTCGTGGATACAGGAAGTTACGGCGGTGGAATTAGGGTTTTGGCTCTGTATCTAGTAGTTTGGGGGTACGTAGGTATATATAGGAGGAAGGAGTACATCGGTGGAGCAACGTGGGCCCCACGAGGGTGGAGGGCGCGCCTGGGGGGGCGTAGGCGCGCTCCCTACCTCGTGCCTTCCTGGTTGATTACTTGACGTAGGGTCCAAGTCCTCTGGATCATGTTCGTTCCAAAAATCACGTCCCGAAGGTTTCATTCCGTTTGGACTCCGTTTGATATTCTTTTTCTGCGAAACCCTAAAATAGGCAAAAAAACAACAATTCTGGGTTGGGCCTCCGGTTAATAGGTTAGTCCGAAAAATAATATAAAAGTGTATAATAAATCCCAATAATGTCCAAAACAGGATATAATATAGCATGGAACAATAAAAAATTATAGATATGTTGGAGACGTATCAAGCATCCCCAAGCTTAATTCCTGCTCCTCCTCGAGTAGGTAAATGACAAAAACAGAATTTTTGATGTGGAATGCTACTTGGCATAATTTCAATGTAATTCTCTTAATTGTGGTATGAATATTCAGATCCGAAAGATTCAAGACAAAAGTTTAATATTGACATAGAAATAATAATACTTCAAGCATACTAGCTAAGCAATTATGTCTCTTCAAAATAACATGGCCAAATAAAGTTATCCCTACAAAATCATATAGTGTGGCTATGCTCCATCTTCACCACACAAAGTATCCAAATCATGCACAACCCTGATGACAAGCCAAGCAATAGTTTCATACTTTTGGTGTTCTCAAACTTTTTCAATCTTCACGCAATACATGAGCGTGAGCCATGGACATAGCACTATAGGTGGAATAGAATGGTGGTTGTGGAGAAGACAAAAAGGGAGAAGATAGTCTCACATCAACTAGGCGTATCAACGGGCTATGGAGATGCCCATCAATAGATATCAATGTGAGTGAGTAGGGATTGCCATGCAACGGATGCACTAGAGCTATAAGTATATGAAAGCTCAACAAAAGAAACTAAGTGGGTGTGCATCCAACTTGCTTGCTCACGAAGACCTACGGCATTTTGAGGAAGCCCATCATTGGAATATACAAGGCAAGTTCTATAATGAAAAATTCCCACTAGTATATGAAAGTGATAACATAGGAGACTCTCTATGAAGATCTTGGTGCTACTTTGAAGCACAAGTGTGGTAAAAGGATAGTAGCATTGTCCCTTCTCTCTTTTTCTCTCATTTTTTTAATTTGGGCCTTTTCTCTCTTTTTTATGGCCTCTTTTTTTAGTCCTGAGTCTCATCCCGACTTGTGGGGGAATCATAGTCTCCATCATCCTTTCCTCACTTGGGACAATGCTCTAAAAATGATGATCATCACACTTTTTTATTTACTTACAACTCAACAATTACAACTCAATACTTAGAACAAAATATGACTCTATGTGAATGCCTCCGTGGCGTACCAGGATATGCAATGAATCAAGAGTGACATGTATGGAAGAATTATGAATGGTGGCTTTGCCACGAATACAATGTCAACTACATGATCCCGCAAAGCAATATGACAATGATGGAGCATGTCATAGTAAACGGAACGGTGGTAAGTTGCATGGCAATATATCTCGGAATGGCTATGGAAATGCCATGATAGGTAGGTATGGTGGCTGTTTTGAGGAAGGTATCTGGTGGGTGTATGATACCGGCGAAAGGTGCGCGGTATTAGAGAGGCTAGCAATGGTGGAAGGGTGAGAGTGCGTATAATCCATGGACTCAACATTAGTTATAAACAACTCACATACTTATTGCAAAAATCTATTAGTTATCGAAGCAAAGTACTATGTGCATGCTCCTAGGGGGATAGATTGGTAGGAAAAGACCATCGCTCGTCCCCGACCGCCACTCATAAGGAGGACAATCAATAAATACATCATGCTCCAACTTCTTAACATAACGGTTCACCATACGTGCATGCTACGGTAATCATAAACTTCAAAACAAGCATTTCTAAAATTCACAACTACTCAACTAGCACGACTCTAATATCACCATCTCCATATCTCAAATCAATTATCAAGTATCAAACTTCTCATAGTATTCAACACACTCATAAGAAAATTTTATTATTAATCTTGAATGCCTAACATAATTAAAGCAAATTACCATGCTGTTTTGTAGGACTCTCAAAATAATCTAAGTGAAGCATGAGAGAACAATGGTTTCTATAAAACAAATCTACCAATGTGCTCTAAAAGATATACGTGAAGCACTAGAGTAAAAACTATATAACTCGAAAGATATAAGTGAAGCACATAGAGTATTCTAACAATTTCTGCATCATGAGTGTCTCTCTCAAAAAGGTGTGTGCAGCAAGGATGATTGTGGAAAACTAACAAATAAAGACTCAAATAATACAAGACGCTCCAAGCAAAACACATATCATGTGGTAAATAAAAATATAGCTCCAAGTAAAGTTACCGATAGAAGTAGACGAAAGAGGGGATGCCTTCCGGGGCATCCCCAAGCTTTGGCTTTTAGGTGTCCTTAGATTATCTTGGGGGTGCCATGGGCCTCCCCAAGCTTAGGCTCTTGCCACTCCTTGTTCTATAATCCATCAAATCTTTACCCAAAACTTGAAAACTTCACAACACAAAACTTAAAGTAGAAAATCTCGTGAGCTCCGTTAGCGAAAGAAAACAAAACACCACTTCAAGGTACTGTAATGAACTCATTCTTTACTTATATTGGTGTTAAACCTACTGTATTCCAACTTCTCTATGATTTATAAACTATTTTACTAGCCATAGATTCATCAAAATAAGCAAATAACACATGAAAAACAGAATTTGTCAAAAACAGAACAGTCTGTAGTAATATGTAGCTAATGCAAGATATGGAACCCCAAAAATCTCAAATAAATTTCTGGACGTGAGTAATTTATCTATTAATCATCTGCAAAATTAATTAACTAAATATCACTTTCCAAATAAAAATGGCAGCAGTTCTCGTGAGCGCTAAAGTTTCTGTTTTTTACAGCAAGATTAAAAAGACTTTCCCCAAGTCTTCCCAACGGTTCTACTTGGCACAAAAACTAATTAAACACAAAATACACAACCAAAACAGAGGCTAGATAAATTATTTATTACTAAACAGGATCAAAAAATAAGGAATAAAAATAAAATTAGGTTGCCTCCCAACAAGCGCTATCGTTTAACGCCCCTAGCTAGGCATAAAAGCGAAGATACATCTAGGTATTGCCATCTTTGGAAGGCAATCCATAAGTGGCTCTCATAATAGATTCATATGGTAATTTAATTTTATTTCTAGGGAAGTGTTTCATGCCTTTCCTTAACGTAAATTGGAATCTAATATTCCCTTCCTTCATATCAATAATTGTACCAATCGTTCTAAGGAAAGGTCTACCAAGAATAATAGGACATGAAGGATTGCAATCTATGTCAAGAACAATAAAATCCACGGGCACATAATTCCTATTTGCAACAATAAGAACATCATTAATTCTTCCCATAGGTTTCTTAATAGTGGAATCCGCAAGGTGCAAGTTTAAGGAGCAATCATCAAAATCACGGAAACCTAGCAAATCACACAAAGTATTTGGAATCGTGGAAACACTAGCACCCAAATCACACAAAGCATAGCATTCATGATCTTTAATCTTAATTTTAATAGTAGGTTCCCACTCATCTTTAAGTTTTCTAGGGATAGAAACTTCCAACTCAAGTTTTTCTTCATAAGATTGCATCAGCATTAACAATATGTTTGGTAAAGGCTTTATTTTGACTATAAGCATGAGGAGAATTTAGCACGGATTGCAACAAGGAAATACAATCTATCAAAGAGCAATTATCATAATTAAATTCCTTGAAATCCAAAATAGTGGGTTTATTAATATTTAAAGTTTTGACTTTGTCGGTGTACTAGAATAGGGGTACCCTAGCACCCCGAACTTGTGCACGGGCAGTTGCAGCACCCCGCGGCAAGGTTTGCCGGGCGAACGCCAAGATCCTCCATGGTTCCCTTGGAGCCATTCAAGAACAAAGTATTTAAGCTCAGGAGACAAGGCCCCGGCAAGAGGAGCTTGCCGGGAAGGCCAACCAGGACACTCCAAGGAACTTGCCGCGACGCGCCTCGCGCTCCAACAAGGCAACAAGGCCCCGGCAAGAGGAGCTTGCCGGGAAGACCAACCAAGGTACCTCGAGGCCCAGTAAGCGACAAGCCTCCGGACCCGACAAGATAACAGCAGCGGCAAGGCGCTTGCCGCGGCAGGCGGCCACTCTGTGCCCACGCTCCAGTGCATCCACCAACGTGTCGCCCTGGGGGCTTCTCCAGGCGCGCGTGGCGGGAGGCTGTGCAGCCAGCGATCCGCAGGGGCATGCGAAGCTGACAAGATCGCCATCGTGGCGAACGGTGGCGCCCCTAACGGTCCTTTTCTGCACTGTTTGGGCGATGCAGACGGGCAGTTAATGCCCTTGTCCCCTGCCGTCAGGGTTAGGTAGGGTGCACTGTACAAGTAGTTGTACCAACCACCTCACTTTTTACATTTGTACCCTTCTCTGCGTTGCCACCTGTCGGTGACCCCTTTGGCGTATAAAAGGAGGCCCATGCGCAACGTAGAGGGGGTTCGGTTCGGTTCGACTCATTCGTAACCCAGAAAGACACTACGCTCTCTCTCTAGAGCAAGAACAGAATAGAACCAGACAAGCAGCAGTAGGAGTGTTATCTCTCCGGAGAGCTCCGAAGCTGGGTAAACTGCTCATGTGCTTCACCTCGATCTGCTCTTCGTGCGATCTCCGCCCCCCTGCCGAACCGAAAGGGGCCCGGTCCGCCGGCCCCATAGGTGTTCGAGGATCAGTTTCCCCGACATCTTTGGCGCGCCAGGTAGGGGGCGTCGAGATTGTGTGAACCTGATCCAGCGTTCACACGAGCTAGATCTTCATTCTCTTCATCAACATGCCACCGAAGAAGAAGACTTCGGCGGCAGCCACTCCATCCACGTCACTTCCGCCACCGTTGGAGCAAACGGGTGGTGGAATGGACGCCGGCGGAAGAATGGACGTCGACAAGGAAGCTCATGATGCCGCCAGGTCCAAGAACAAGGCTGCGCAAACCTCGGCGACTGTACATGTTCCACGCCACTCTTAGGAGGCGCAAGACCAACAGCATCATGGCACTAGCAGTGCCATACGCATGATAGGCCAAGACCAAGCTGGTGGATCTCGGGGCGCTCAAGACCAGCATGCATGCCAGCGTGCTGGCACGAGCGGGGCACGGTCGCCTAGACGGGATACTGCTCCTTCCAACATAGTTAGAAGTTCGAGCACGTCCCGCTCCTCGCGCCGTCCGCCACTGCCACCCACCACTCCAGCTGAAGCTTTGGCGCGAGCTCAACTTCTCCTAGATTACCCTCCGACGTCGGACAAGATCGACGAATGGAGGGCCACAATTCAGAGTCTCATCGGCTACGCCAACGACGACACTCCATAGCGGCCGAGCGCGTCACCGCCGCGGCAGGGCCGCCAGGCGCGAGCCGGTGGTGACGAAACGGGCGGAGGTGCAACTACCATGCAATCACCGCCCCGAAGGCCAAGATCGCCGACTCGCCGGATCCACCTCGACAGCGACTCCACTGCATCGTCGGATCCACGAGCTCGTCGCGATCAGCGCCAAGTCCTTCATGATCGGCAACAAGAAGACGCTTGAACTCGCATCGAGCGCCGAAGAGAAGCGCGACGTCGATCCGACAAGCGCGCTGGGCCCTCTGATGACATGCATGCGCCAGGGGAACCAGGCGATCTGCTGTACGCAGTAGGTTGCCCTGCGTTCACTCATGAGCTGCGGCAAGTCCAGTGGCCCAGCACGAAAAACTTCAAGCCAGACGTACCGGAGAAGTACGACGGCAAGACGCATCCGTCAGAGTTCCTCAGCATCTACACCATCGCGGTGCAGGCTGCCGGGGGACGGGATCACAAGATTCTTGCCAACTACTTCCCGCCGGTGCTCAAGCCCAACGTCAGATCTTGGCTCATGCACTTGCCGGACAACTCCATATCCTCTTGGGCCGATCTATGCCATCAGTTTGTCGGCGCCTTCACAGGCGGCCACAAGCCTCATGGCCAGGAGAGTGATCTTCATCTGCTCGCCCAGAAGGAAGGAGAGCCCCTGCGCAAGTACATTCAGAGATTCAGCAGTGTGCAGCACAACATTCCAGACGTCCACCCTGCTGCGGTGATCAGCGCGTTCCGTCAAAACATGCGGAACCGCATGATGCGGGAGGAAATGGTGATGTGCAAGATCAGGGACGTCAGTGAGTTATATGCACTGGCCGACAAGTGTGCACGCGCTGAGGAAGGGAGGAGACTCCCCGGAGAGAATGTAGGAGCGGGAGGATCTGACAGTGAAGATGCTACCCTGTCAAGGAAAAACCGGCGGCGGAACAACAGAAGGAGGAAAGGCAAAGAGGTGCTAGTTGTTGAGCAGTCCGGCAACGGTGGTGGCGCCAAGGAAGCCAAAGCTGGTGACTCCGGCAAGGAGGTTGCCGCGGAGGTGGCGGTCACCGACAAGCAGGACGGCACCAACAAGCAGTATTGCAAGATCCACCGCACCAAGGGCCATGATCTCCAGAACTGTAAGAAAGTTGAGCAGCTTGTTGAGCAACAGAAAGCTGAATACGAGCGGCGCGACAAGGAGAAGGCCTAGGAAGGTGCTAGGGGATCCGGCAAGAAACGTCCCGGCCGAGGAGGACGCCGCGGCAAGGCCAAGCAGCGGCAAGGAGACAGACCTCCCCGTGGCCGCGACAAGGATGAAGATGACAACGACGATGAAGACATGGATGACGAGGAGACTGATGAGCAGGAGTTCCAGAAAGCCACAGACGTCCTATGCGTTGACGGTGGTGCTTCTCTGCATACCTCGCACCGTCAGCTCAAGCAGTGGGTGCGGGAAGTTAATGCAGCAGAACCACCCGTCGAGTCACGCAAGCCTCTCAAATGGTCCGGCACACCTATCATCTTTGATATTGAGGACCACCCGGATCGCATAACTGCGGTCGGGTGCTTGCCGATGTTGGTTTCACCAACAATGCGCAACCTCAAGGTCACTAAGATGCTAGTTGATGGCGGGGCCGGCTTGAACCTGATCTCCTCCGCGGTGCTCCAGAAACTCCAGATCCCCGACAGCGAGCTCGAAGAGACCGGTACATTTCAAGGAATCAACCCGAGAAGGAGCAAGCCGAAGGGAAAGATCACGTTGCCGGTAACATTTGGCAGCGAACTGAACTTCAGGACTGAGAGGGTCACATTTGATGTTGCTGACTTTCCATTACCTTACAATGGAATCCTTGGCCGTCCGGCACTCGTCAAGTTCATGGCAGCCTCTCACTATGCGTACAACGTACTAAAAATGCCAGGCCCGATAAGTGTCATCTCTGTCCCTGGCGACAAGAAGGATGCTCTTATCTGTGCCGACAAGATCTACCGGGAAGCAGCAGCCGTAGCAGAATGCAAGACACTTGCCGCTGAAGCTCCCGAGGGAAAGAAGAAGACCAAGTCCGGCAAGAGCTCTGATGCCCACTCCGGCAAGTGCACCTCTTCGGAGTGCTGCGCTACTGTCGAGGACACACCATCGAGCTCCACCGGCAAGTGTAAGAAGGCAATGGCAGCTCCACCTGAGACCAAGAAGGTGTCCGCCAAGGAGGATGGTGCTGGTGGTACCTTCACCATCAGCGCCACTCTTGACCCCAAATAGGAAAGCGCGCTCGTTGCTTTCCTGCGGGCGAATGTCGACGTGTTTGCATGGCAACCGTCTGATATCCCCGGTGTTCCCAGGAAAGTAATTGAGCACCATCTTGCCGTCTGTCCTCATGCGTGGCCCGTCAAGCAGAGAGTCAGGAAGCAGGTAGTGGAGTGCCAAGAATTCATCGCAGAAGAAATCAAGAAGTTGGAAGCAGCAGGCCTTGTCAGAGGAGTGCTCCATCCCACGTGGTTGGCCAATCCTGTTGTTGTCCGCAAGGCTAACGGGAAATGGAGACTTTGTATTGACTTCACTGATGTTAATAAAGCTTGTCCCAAAGACCCATTTCCCTTGCCGCACATTGACTAGATTGTTGACTCCACAGCCGGATGTGATTTGCTTTCATTTCTTGATGCATACTCAGGATACCATCAGATCTTCATGGCAGAAGAGGATGAAGAGAAAACCGCATTTATCACCCCGTGTGGCACGTACTGCTTCGTACGGATGCCTTTCGGTTTGAAGAATGCTGGTTCAACATTCGCAAGGGTAGTCCACCACGCTTTTGAGCCGCAAATGCACAGAAATGTGGAAGCTTACATGGATGACATAGTGGTCAAGAGCAAGAATAGGGCGACCCTGATTCAAGATTTGGGCGAGACATTTGCAAATCTGTGCAAGATCAACCTCAAGCTTAACCCCGAGAAGTGCATGTTTGGAGTCCCTTCTGGCAAGCTTCTCGGGTTCTTCGTGTCTCAGCGGGGAATTGAAGCCAATCCCGACAAGATCAAGGCCATTGAGTAGATCGAAGCACCAAAGCGCGTCAAGGATGTACGAAGGCTTGCCGGTTGCGTGGCTGCTCTCAGCAGGTTTATCTCTAGATCTGCTGAGCGCGCCCTGCCATTTTTCAAAATTTTGAAAAAGGCAGGTCCAATGAAATGGACTCCGGAGGCAGAGGCTGCGCTGCAGGACTTGAAGAGATACCTGTCCTCCACTCCAACACTTGTCGCACCTAAGCCGCAAGAGAAGTTGCTGCTGTATATAGCGGCAACCAATCAAGTGGTTAGTGATGCGTTAGTGGCGGAGAGAGAGGCAGATGATGAGCCAGCAACCACGGCAGATGCATCCAGCGACAAGCAGGGGGCTTCACCGACAAGCTCTGGTCCCGACAAAGATGGATCTGCGCAGGAGCATGATAAGATGCAGAAGAGAATGGTGCAGTGTCCAGTTTACTTTGTCAGTTCCCTTCTGCAAGGGGCTAGATCAAGGTACTCTGGTGTGCAGAAGTTGCTTTTCGGCCTCCTCATGGCCTCGAGAAAGCTGCGCCATTACTTCCAAGCACATGAAATCACAGTCGTCACTCACTTTCCGCTGAAGAGGATACTGCAAAATCCAGAAGCAACAGGCAGGATTGTCGAGTGGGCACTGGAACTGTCAAGCTTTGGCCTCAAGTTTGAGAGCACTTCAACTATCCAAAGCAGAGCATTGGCAGAGTTCATAGCAGAGTGGACGCCAACCCCAGATGAAGAAATTCCAGAGACGAGCATCCCCGTCAAAGAGGCAAGCAGAGAGTGGCTGATGTACTTTGATGGTGCCTTCTCGCTGCAAGGCGCTGGTGCGGGCGTGCTGCTTGTCGCACCCACCAGAGAGCACCTCAAATACGTAGTCCAGATGCACTTTCCCAAGGAGCAAGCAACCAACAATACTGCAGAGTATGAAGGATTGCTTGCCGGTCTCAGAATTGCAGCAGACCTTGGGATCAAGAAGCTCATTGTCAGGGGTGACTCACAGCTTGTCGTCCGCCAAGTGAACAAGAACTACCAGAGTCCATTGATGGAAGCATATGTTGATGAAGTGAGGAAGCTAGAAGAGCACTTTGACGGCCTACAGATGGAACATATCCCGAGAGCTCAGAATGACATTGCTGATGGCCTGTCAAAGTGCGCCGCACTAAAGTTACCTGTGGAACCAGGGATCTTTGTGCTCAAGTTGACTCAACCATCCGTAACACCCTCAACTGGACAAAGCAAGAAGAGGAAGTTGGTTTCTGGCGACTACTTTCCGGTAGAGCTCCCCGAAGCCGCCGCCAAGAAAGTCCCCAAGATCAACACCAAGAATGCTGAGGGGCAGTCTGCTCCGGCAAACCTTATGGTTTGTTCCGTTGAAGCAGACGCTCTCGACAAGTTTTGCTCCGGCAAGCTTGTCGGGGAACATCAAGCTCCGGCAGGGCCGCAAGTCCTTGCCATAGAAGCGGATGTTCCTGCAGCAGCAGATGTGCCTTTAGTCCTTGTTGTCGAGCCACAAGCTCCAGCATGGGCACAGCAGATTGTCCATTTCCTTCAGACAGGAGAACTTCCCGAAGACCAAGAAGAAGCAGAAAGAGTAGCCCGGCAGTCAAGTATGTACCAGTTTGTCAATAGCATACTGTACAGAAGAAGACTCAATGGTGTGAAATTGAAGTGTATTTGCCGGGAAGATGGACAAAAGCTGTTGGCAGAGATACATGGAGGCATGTGTGGCCACCACATAGGCGCAAGGGCACTTGCCGGCAAAGCTTTCCGGCAAGGCTTCTTTTGGCCGACAGCCCTCCAGGATGCAACTGCACAAGTAACCAAGTGTGAAGCGTGCCAGTTCCACTCCAAACAGATACACCAGCCAGCTCAAACTCTCCAAACGATCCCTTTATCCTGGCCATTTTCGGTCTGGGGGCTTGATATCCTCGGCCCTTTCCCCCGAGCTGTCGGGGGCTTTGAGTACTTGTGCGTCGCAATCGACAAGTTCACAAAGTGGCCGGAAGTGCAGCCAGTGAGGAAGGTGACAGCACAGTCAGCAGTCAAGTTCTTCAGGTCAATTGTTTGCCGTTTCGGGATCCCTAACAGGATCATCACCGACAATGGCACACAATTCACGAGCCGCACCTTCATGCAGTACGTCCAAGACCTTGGCGCCAAGGTCTGCTTCGCTTCTGTTGCTCATCCGAGAAGCAACGGTCAAGCAGAGAGGGAAAATGCTGAAGTGTTGCGCGGGCTCAAGACCAGAACTTTCGACAGGCTGCACAAGTGCGGAAGAAACTGGATCGAGGAGCTGCCGGTGGTTCTTTGGTCGATCAGAACAACGCCAAATCGAGCCACTGGCCAGACACCTTTCGCTCTAGTCTACGGAGCAGAGGCAGTTCTCCCCACGGAACTCGTATACGGATCGCCTCGAGTGCTCGCTTATGATGAGTTTGAGCAAGAACAGCTGCGACAAGACGACGCACTGCTCCTTGAGGAAGATCGTCTTCAGGCTGCTGTACGAGCTGCTCGATACCAGCAAGCTTTGCGCCGCTACCATAGCCGCAAAGTTAAGGCCAAAAGCTTCGAGGAAGGCGACCTTGTTCTTCGACGCATTCAGTCCGCCAAGAATTCCAACAAGTTGACGCCGAAGTGGGAAGGCCCTTATCGGGTGAGACGAGTCACAAGGCCCGGCGCTGTTCGCCTTGAGACCGAAGATGGCATTCCGGTGAGCAACTCCTGGAACATAGAACATCTTCGTAAATTTTTCCCGTAGGGCGCGGTTGCCGGAACCCCGTTCCGGCAACCACCTTTTGTACAAGTCTTGCCGCTGTTGCATGTAATCCTTTGTACAAAGCCGGGCGCAGATCCCGTGCATAAAAAGAACCCCATGTGCTCCGCACAACTTGTCCATTTCATGCATTAGTTTCTTTCTCGCATGCGTTATCTGACACTTTGTGCAGCACCTACATCCGGTAAGCAGTAACGAGCCGAAGGGCTCCATATCGTTATTTTCTCTTCTTTCTTCTTTTTCAACAAAGGAAAAGGAGGTTCCCTCGCACACATGTTTGCCGGGGGGGAAGGAGAAGATTGTGGTATGGACCAGGCATCGTTCAAGCGAAGTCTTGCCTTGCCGGGAAGCAAACGACAGAAAAGCTAAGTTGTCAAAGTTTGAGCAATCAGTTTTTAAATTTTTGAGTTATCTTCCTCGAACGACCCTGCTTTGTATGGAAAACCTGTGCGTGGAGGAACCAACTCGTGGCTAGTTGCGCCCTTACTTTGTTTCGAGTCTGCTCAACAGCTTAAGTGTGCTGCATCTAGTCGCGACAAGGTTTCTTGTCGGAAGCAGCGCCGCCAGCAGGCTGCTGAAGTTCCGCACTCAGCGCTCGCGGCTCGGGTGCCTGCGCCGACAAGTTCCCTAGAAGCGTAGGGTAAAAACATACAAAGAAAGGAATTTAGTAGAGGAAATAACATAGCAATTGATAACAAAAATAAAGTTATATTACAAGATAACTTGTCGCAGCTCTAACAGAATGTTTTCATAACATGATTAGCAGCGGCAATGGAAAAGAAGAAATGGACGGCCTAGTCTACGCGTCTGCCCTCGACCCTCTTGATCTCGCTCACCTTGTCCACAATGGGTGTGACAAGGGCCTTGAGTGCATCCAGATCGGCGTCAGGCGGCAAGGACCTGAGGACGTTGGTGAAGCTGAGGCCTGGATTGTGGAAGGCCACCTTCATCAGCACCTTCTGGAGAACCCCGGCGCAGATTTTGCGGGACTCGTCGGCCAGCTGCTTCGGGATCCTCTCCCGGAGCCGCTGGAGTGCCGTCGCCACGCCCTTGAAGAACAGGCTGAGCTTGGCGCTGGGTTGAAGACTCTCGTCGGAAGGATACCCAAAGTCCTCCATCCCCAGCTGCACCAGCTCCTTGTTGATGACTGCGGCAATGTTCACCAGACCCTTGGTCCAGTGCTCCACAGTGTCTCTGAACGAGTTCTGGGTAACTGCAATGCTCTCCAGCAGCACCGCATCAGCCTTGACCTTCTCCGACAAGGTCTTCTCCCGCTCCTTGGCGGCCTCTAGCGTCTGCGTCAGTGTGGCCAGCTTCAGCTCCAGGTCTGCTTTGGAATCCTTGGCGGCGCTGAGCCCCTTGCCCCTCTCAGCGAGAAGACCTTGCAGCTCACCGTGGGCGGAAGCATCCTTCTCACGCTCACGCTTGAGCACGGCAAGCTCCTCACCGCTCTTCCCAATGTTGGCCTCCAGCTGCGCCACCTTCTCCTCCAGCTCTTTCTTGGCAGCCTCTGCAATTGCCGCAGCGTCCTTTGCCTCCTTGAGCGCCCCGCCAAGTGCTTGCTCATGCTCGGCGAGCTCTTCCTCGTAGCTGTCGAGGTTGGCCTTCCTCTGCACTAGTTCACCTTCCCGCGCGGACTGCTTCTCGGCGGCCAGCCTTTGCTCCTCCTCAGCTTCAGCCTTCTCGAGAAGGAAGGCCGTGCGCTCCTCGTCGAGTCGCTCCCGCTCCTGCGCCAGGGACCAGAGAGCTTCTTGATTATGGCCTCGGAGCTCCTTCGCGCGCTTCTCCATGTCAACTCCCGCCTTCGCGACAAGCGCTTCCCGGGAAGCCAGCTTGGCTTGCCGGGCGCGGTAGAGTGACAGCAGCTTCCGCAGCAGCTGCTCCTCCTCAGGCTCGCCGCTGCTGCTGCTGGGCGCGTCGACCAACGACAGCCCAGTAGAGGCGAGCACCTCCCCGTCAAAAGTTTACCCCTCGACCGGTGCCCTGGAGCTCGACGCCCATGGTAGCTTGATGAAGATATTGTCGCCGACCTTCAAATAGGCGCCGGGCTGGGGCTCCTCGGAGCCCGGCTCCGCAGAAGCGGCAGAGGGATCGGCGGTCGGCGCAGCGCCTGGCGCTCCTACGGCCTCAGGGTCGTCAGTGCGATCGCCCGACCCCTCGCCGGCTTCTGCAGCGGCAGCCCTGGCGGCCTCCTCGCCGGCGGTCTCATCAGCACCGGACCCTTCCTCGTCGGCGCCCTCTGTCTCCATTGGCTCAGTAGCAGAGGGTTCTAAAGAACGAAGAAGGGAGAAAAATCAATCAAAAATCCAAGAGAAGAAAATCAAAAGAAGAAGAACCCAAGGGAAAGTTTTTGGACAAGTGAATTACCTGCGCCAAGATCTGCAGTTGCGGTCTCGGTCGCCGCAGGATCGACGGTGTTGTCCCTTGCCGGAGAGTGCTCCCTTACCAGGAACCCCTCCCTTGGCGGCGTAGTCGAAGCAGATGGCACTTCGGGACCAGCTTCCGGGCGCTCCTGATGTGGCTGCTCTGCTCCTACACAAATCAACAAGCAAGGTATCAACAAAGGAAAAAGCACTCAAGCGCGCCCGGCAGCAGAAGGCTAAACTATGAACTTACGCTGGAGGCTGCGCTGGGGGCTGCTTCGAGGAGTGATTGCCGGATCCGTCAAGGTGGTCTCGGACCCACCTCCTGCTGACACGGTGGGGTCATCCTCGATGACAATCACCGCGGCCTTGGCCCTCTTCGCCGCTCTCTGGGCCAGCGTCCTGAAAAGAAAGGAGTCCAGATTGGAGCAAGTCAGATACAAGATATAAACAACAAGATTGAAGAACTACAAGAGCACCAAAGAAACTTACTCTTCTTCCTCCTCGTCGGAGCTGAGCGCGGAAAGATCGAAGTCCGGCCCTCCTCCGGTGCGGCGAGGCGGAGGAGTAGGATCCCTTGCCCGCTTGGCGGGGGCGGTGGCGGTGCCCCGGGAAGATCCCGCTCCAGTTGCCGCTGTTGCGTGAGGCGCTCCCGCGGCAACATTGCTTGCCACGGTAGAGCGCGTCGCACGGCTCGGCGGCTGTTGACCCGGCTGCCGCCCCGCTGCGTCCCCGGCCCTGCGAAGGCGCCTTCTTGGCGGGGCCGGGGGCTCCGCCTGCGGCAAGTTTTCTGAAGGCTCGGGCTCCTCCTCGCCGGCCTCGCTCGGCTCGGCTTCGGAACCGGCAGGCTCCTCCTCACCAATGAACTCCGTGCGCTCGTCAAGGTTTGCCGCCTCTGCAGCCTCCGCCTCCTCCACAGTGAACCCAAACACGCCCGCGGCAGCTGCGGCCGCAACCTCTTCCGCCCTAGTGGCGATGCGCTGCAGCTCCTCGTCGGTGGTGTCACGGGTGAGGCTCTTCTGCTCGTCAGCGCGGACCGGCACTTCTTCCAAGTTGTCTAAGAACGCTTGCACGATGTCATCCGCGGGCTCTTGCCAAGTTGGAACGATTCCGTGTGAATCACACAACGGCATCATGGCGCGGATCCGGTCAAGCGAAGAATTGTTGCATAATGGGACAATGCCCCTCGGCAGCGTGAATGGGTGCTGGGGGTCGCGTTTGAACAACTCCAGGAGCATTGCATCCAGCTCCAAGATGGTGAAGTTGTAGTTGAGGCCCGGCCACAGCCTCATGATGTTCGTCGAGTTCTTGAATTCCCAGGCGGGCCTCCCCCTCTCCTGCAGGGGGGCGATGCGGCGGCGGAGGAAATCTGCGCCTACAGCGCCTACAGTGAGCCCGGCAAGCCTAAGGCGAAGGATCCTAGTAATGGCGATCTTCAGCCTCTCGTCTTCCGGGGCCACGTTGCTCCAGTCATTGCCGCACACTATTGGAGTTTGGCGCACGGCGGTGAAGGGCTGCGGATTCTCCTCGACAATCCAGCACCACTCCGCTCTCCACTCATCCCACTTGCTGTGGAGCTCACCCTCCAAGTACGCCTCCTTCTTGCCGACTCTCGAGATCCAGGCAATCCCTCCGGCAAGCGGCTCTCCTCTCTCTACCCGAGGTATGAAGTAGTGGCGGGAAAGGGCAACACTGGGATGGACTCCGACAAAGTTTTCGCACAAATGTGCGAAAACTGCCATGGTCAGAACGGCGTTGGGGGTGAAGTCAAGGAGGCGGAAGCCGTATGTGTTCATGATATCGCAGAAGAACTCCGAGAAGGGCGGGTAGAGCCCACAATAGAAGAATAGCGTGAAGAATGGGTACCCGTTTGGAGCCAGCTCCGAAGCAGCGGTCGGGAGTACCCTCATGTGCGGATGCGCATGTGTCTCCGTCGCCCAAAAGAGGTAGAAGTACTCCCTCAGCTCCTGCACGCCGAGCTGAGGGGAGAAGATCGCCCGCTCCTTCCGCAGCGCCGCGAGCCGCTGCGCCTCGGCCGACTTCACGCCGTTTCCCTTGTCGGCTTTCGGGGCCATGGCGGAGGTGGTGAGGGAGATTGACGGCGTGGTGATGCTGGTGGCAATGGGGGGCGGAGCGCTGCTCTCTCGGCTTCGAGAAGAAGGGGGAGCGGCGGAGGTTCTTGAAGATGGAGTAGTAGTAACCAGCGAGGGGGAACGAATTGCCCCTGTTTCCTCTGCTTATAAAGAGGGACGGGGCGGACGTTTCGCCCTTCCGAATAAACAACCACCCACGATTTCTCCCACGATGCCGCATTCAACGCGTGCCGTTATGGGAGAGCGTGGTGGATACGGAGCGAGATTCGCCCAGTCTGCGTGTGCCCGTGCTCTGTCTTGGGCCTGGCCCAACAGCGCTCGGCACCGTGTCTGGCCCAGGCCCGGGGGCTCCTGTCGGTGTACTAGAATAGGGGTACCCTAGCACCCCCGAACTTGTGCACGGGCAGTTGCAGCACCCCGCGGCAAGGCTTGCCGGGCGAACGCCAAGATCCTCCATGGTTCCCTTGGAGCCATTCAAGAACAAAGTATTTAAGCTCAGGAGACAAGGCCCCGGCAAGAGGAGCTTGCCGGGAAGGCCAACCAGGACACTCCAAGGAACTTGCCGCGACGCGCCTCGAGCTCCGGCAAGGCAACAAGGCCCCGGCAAGAGGAGCTTGCCGGGAAGACCAACCAAGGTACCTCGAGGCCCAGTAAGCGACAAGCCTCCGGACCCGACAAGATAACAGCAGCGGCAAGGCGCTTGCCGCGGCAGGCGGCCACTCTGTGCCCACGCTCCAGCGCATCCACCAACGTGTCGCCCTGGGGGCTTCTCCAGGCGCGCGTGGCGGGAGGCTGTGCAGCCAGCGGTGCGCAGGGGCATGCGAAGCTGACAAGATCGCCATCGTGGCGAACGGTGGCGCCCCTAACGGTCCTTTTCTGCACTGTTTGGGCGATGCAGACGGGAACTTAATGCCCTTGTCCCCTGCCGTCAGGGTTAGGTAGGGTGCACTGTACAAGTAGCTGTACCAACCACCTCACTTTTTACATTTGTACCCTTCTCTGCGTTGCCACCTGTCGGTGACCCCTTTGGCGTATAAAAGGAGGCCCATGCGCAACGTAGAGGGGGTTCGGTTTGGTTCGACTCATTCGTAACCCAGAAAGACACTACGCTCTCTCTCTAGAGCAAGAATAGAATAGAACCAGACAAGCAGCAGTAGGAGTGTTATCTCTCCGAAGAGCTCCGAAGCTGGGTAAACTGCTCGTGTGCTTCGCCTCGATCT